>NW_009191914.1:16231-49654 GCF_000690835.1 Fulmarus glacialis
CAGGATATTGTTGTCTTTCTGGGCTGCGGGCTCACATTGTCAGCTCACGTCAAGCTTTTCATCCACCACTATCTCCAGGTCCTTCTTGGCAGGGCTGCTCTCAATGAATTCATCACCCAGTCTGCATTGATACTGGAGCTTGCCCTGACCCAGGTGCAGGACCTTGCACTTGTCCTTGTTGAACTTTATGAGGTTCACATGGGCCCACTCCTCAAAACCTGTCAAGGTCTCTCTGCATGGCAACCTTTCCCTCAAGCGTATCAGCCGCACCACTCAGCTTGGTGTCATCTGCAAACTTGCTGAAGGTGCACTCCCACTGTCTATGTCATTGATGAAGATATTAAATAGTATTGGTCCCGGTATGGACCCTTGAGGGACACCACTTGTTACTGGTTTCCACTTGGACACTGAGCCATTGACTGCAACATTTTAGATATGGCCATCCAGCCAATTCCTTATCCATCTAGCAGTCCATCCATCAAGTCCGTATCTCTCCTATTTAGAGGTAAGGATGTTCTGTGGGACCATGTCAAAGGCCTTACAGAAGTCTAGGTAGATGACATCCATAGCTCTTCTCTTGCCCACTGATGCAGTCACTCCATCACAGAAGGCCACTAGATTAGTTAGGCATGACTTGCCCTTGGTGAAGCAATCTTGGCTGTCTCTAATCACCTCCCTGTCTTCCATACGGTTTGACATGTCTTCCAGGAGGATCTGTTCCATGATCTTACTGGTCATAGAGGTGAGGCTGATTGGTTGTTAGTTCCCAGAGTCCTCCTTTTTACCTTTTTAAAAATGGTCATAATATTTCCCTTTTTCCAGTCACTGGGTACTTCACCTGACCACCACAAGTTTTCAAATATGATGGAGAGTGATTTGGCAACCATATCAGCCAATTCCCTCAGGGCCCTGGGATGTATCTCATTGGGTTCCAAGGACTTATGTATATTCAGGTTCCTCAGATGGTCTCGAATCTGATCCCACTTATGATGGGAGGGATTTAATTCCCCCAGTCCCTGCTGTGAGATTTAAGAGTTTGATGGGAAGAGAAATTACCATTGAAAACTGAGGCAAAATATTGCTGAGTACCTCAGCCTTCTCCATGTCAGTTGTCACTGGTTCTCCTGACTTATTTATCTGCGGGGGTACATTTATACTTACTGTAACTACTGCTTACAAGGGATGGAAAACTGCATAAACCAGCAAGCAACTGAAAGACCTTAAACCAAACACACTGAAAAAGAGAAAATCCTAATTTGTACTGAATAAAATTTGCAATTTTGTAACTAGTAAACTGGGTTTCTTAAATTGGCCAATACAGACTCTTATAGCTCTAAGCTTACAATCAAATGAGGAGTAAAATTATGTGTAATGAATTGATAACATTGTGCATTGTCAGTCACTGAAAATGAGAGCTTTAATGTGTAACTGGTTGAACAACTCTGAGATCATATCACTTTACTTTGCATCATTTTAAAAACTGAAGTCATAAAGCCTCTTAGACAATCTGGCAATAATAGTTTTGAGGAAACTTAATGTACTGGTGTAAGTCAGTGACTATTATGAAAGAAAGTAAAATTAGCATAGGTAAACCTGTGAAAAGGCAAGCTGCCTGCCACATATTAAACATGCCTTTAACAAGGCCATTTTTTAAATTATTCATCTGGTTTTATTTCTGTTCAGATCTATGTAAAGGGAAAAAAAAAAGTTGAGGGGTTAAATAAGAATAAATATCAAACAATATCAAACAATAACTTGTATATTAAGACTGAACCAGTTGTTTGACAACCTTCTCTAGCACCACATTGCTGTTTTCGGGAGACATGTCACAAACATGCGGGGCTTGTGACACCGAGAAGAGACATAATCAGAAAACAAACAAATCAACAAAAAAGTTATGAAAATACCTTAGGGCCTTCTGATACCAAAACCCAGCAAGAACAACAGGCAATGATCACCTTTGTGTTTATGTTTATTATCGCCATAAGCTTTTAACATCTCTGAATGAACTCTTTCCATGCTAAATTCATTCCTTAGACAGATCCCACATTTCCTGGGAACTATCAGAAGCTTTACTTTATACAATTGTTCACAACAGCTATGATTAAAAAAATAAATCTCATAAGACATAAAAACAAAAGAATTGCCACAACAGGTCAGACCAAAGGTCTATCTAATACAGTAACCTGTCCCCAGCACCAGCTAGAGAAGGAATTGTATATAAAACAGGAGATGCATGGAGAAATCCTGGTACACCACCACATCTTCCAGCAGTTAGAAATGTAGGGTCTTCCTGGCTATGGTTTGCAATCCAGTCATATTTATTAGCCACGAATGCATTTACTATTCATGGACTTAACCAAATTTAACCTATTCATCCCCTTTGCCTCCATGGCAGTGAGTTGCACAACACAGCTAGGAGTTGTATGAAAAAGTACTTCCTTTTTGTTCATTTTCAGCCTGCTGCCTGATTATTTCTTACAATAAAAGAACCAGCAGGAACACAATGAAACTGCAAATAATTGTTTCTTATACACCTACTTGCTGGCTGTGGAGCAGTAATCACCCCTCAGCTGCTACTACAGCAGCAGACTTGCAATAGATATTTTGCCTTGTGTTCCTGTTACCCGGGGACTGTCGGCTTCCAGATTAGTAATAGCACACCACAACACAACAAGGAGACTTTAAAAACAAACAAACAAACAAAAAGGACTAACTGCTTTAAAGCTTTCCAGACACACAATGAATTGTTACGGGACTTGAACTCTTCTACTTCCAGTGAAACTGCTTTGCAGCTAGGGGAGTGAATTTTGTGCTCATAAGCATGAAAAAGGATAGCGCAGCGCACGACACTCGTAGCGAAGTGTCCCTGCAAACCTCAGGCACAGCAACTCGTTCCTGATCCACGCAACACCTCTGTTATCCCAAACCCAAATCCCAACGCTGAGTGAGGACGGACGGCAGTGTCAGGCTGCACGGTGGCGTTCATTTTGTGGGCAAATGGGGCAAGAGGGAGAGCAAAATTATTTCTAATTGACACCTGTATGTGAAATTGGGTCTTGGAGGTGAAAGGCTAGTGCGGTAATACTCTACCGCAGCCCAGCTCCGGTTAGACTTATTTCTGGACCTAGATGGATAATGACAGAACTATGGGAAGGAAAAAGTGGCAAGGTCTTCGCTTTACTATAGGCATGAGAAAATAATAATCTTCAAACTAACGGGAAAGTGCAAGCAGAAAAACAAGGACAAGAAAAGAGTAGTTACTTTACCAGGTAGTTACATGATGACACGCACTATTCCAGGTCCAAACTACTTCATCAAAGTACAGTTATATACTGTGAAAAACCCCTGTCAAAATCAGAAGGACAAAACAAGCAAAAATATCACCCATCCTGCTATACTGAAAGGTAACAAAGTTTACTTGAAATAGACACCATAAAAATAAAATATACTCTATTATGAGAGAAAAAAAAACTAAACTGAGTTGAAACTGACCCTGTCAGTCACAGTGGTTATTGTTTCTACATCAGATGTTTCTTTACCAGAGAAGCTATTCTGCAGATAGATTAAGTTATGCTGTCAAGTGGCATTCCTCACAATGTTATTATATAGTGTAATAAAAAAATAGTGTATAGAAAATAAAGGAAAAGAACAACATCTAAAAAAAAGTCTCAGAAAGCAAGTTACCTTGCAATAGGCAGAAAATAACTTTCACTTCTCAGAGTAAGCATTCTGAAAAAAAGACTGCAAATAAGGGGGGGAGGAATAAAGAAAATACATTAATTTCCAAAAATTAAACTTGAGAACTTTGTTTACTATCCTCACAAAAGTGTTATTTGGTATATTAGCATGACAAACATCTAAATTAGTTTATTGTATGCAAAACACTATGGACTGGTTTTGCTCAATTTGTTATCCATGTCCAGACAAAATTCTGTCAAAGTACAGCATGTATTCAGTAGCAGAGAGCCAAAAATTTTTCAGGAAAAGAGGGATTGCTAGGATTTGGAAGAAAATCCATGAGCTGGCAAAAGGTTTCTCCTCTCTGGAGAAATGTAGTTGTCAGGTGTCAGAACAAAAACAGGTCCAAGTTTTGCATCTGTGTGGCCTGAAAAATTTCTAAAGGTAAAGCATATGTAGATCCAGCCCCTGGCTACCAACAGCTATCAACAGGGGTCAAATCGTGATCCCTTCTGAAGGATGGCTGTGAAAGGAGACTTGTACAAGGAACTTCAGCGGGGTAACGGAGGAGCAGAGCTGGACCAAGAGGCTGTGTCATCCCCCAGCTGCCGTACAACACCTGGTTTGCAGCGGCAGTTCCCGCCTTACGTCCCATTTATCACAGAGCAGCTGAGCCATTTATCAGTTTTTCACAACCCAGCCGAGCATGAAAATGGTCATAGCGGGTCTTTCCAGCCCAGGGTCCTGCCTCTGATAATGACCAGATGCTTAGGGAAAGGGGATGAAGAGACGGGGTGGTGATGCACTCCCTGCTGCTGCCAGAGAGCCTTCCAGCTGCTGGCAGCTGGGTGCTGCCACATGTCCTCAGGAGGCATTCATATCCACATCTTCATGTGGATACATCCAAGGGTGCATCTAGAAGCCATTTATAACTTTCTTCCCCACTGTATGAGAAAATGAGCTCTACAACTTAATGACATGAGAAAAAATGCTTTTTTTTGGTCTGTTCTAAACCTGCTGCCTCTTAATACTGAAAAGAATAGCCGTCCGCTCTTCACCTCGGCTGCCCTCGGAGGGATCAGCCTCCACGTGCCACACAATCTGACGCAGCCCACCACATGCATTGTGCACTCTGTTAAGCACTGCAGGGAAGAAGTTCTGCATGTTCCCCCGTTCTTTGTCAAATACCTGCCAGGTGGGTTACACGCTGGCCAGGGTAAGCTGAAAGCACAGGCACAGCTCTGTACAACACATGCTGATTTTAATGTGCTGTTGACTACGCCAGTGGGGCAGTTGAGTAATTCCCATTTTATTGCGCATCTTTCATCCTGGGTTTACACCATCCCGATCAACAGGAAAATGCTGCGTGCGTACACTAGCACAGTGCTTTAACACACGTCCCAGGTTTTTTTGGTTGTTGTGGTTTTGTGTTTTTTTTTTTTTGAGCAAACCCACAAATATTAGAAAATTTTCTCTCTGGCTGAAAATTTTCTCCCTGCATTTTCATTCCAGATGTACAGTATGCATTGCTGTAAACATCTCCTGGTGGAGCTAAAATGCAATCTGGAGTTATCATTTCATATACATCTCTCTTGTCTGTCAGATCAGGTGAGAAGTGGAGATCAACTTCAAATTCTTCCTGGCCATTCCAGAGAAATACTGAGGTCGACAGTCTTGGATCCTCTAAACTCTTTTTCCATCTCTCTCTCTTGTGGCAACAAGAGTGTGTTTTCCCTATCTATCTGGTTTAAACACAGTCATGTTAAGATCTAGGCTTAGTATTCAGAGTGTACGTCTAAATACTTAATAAAAAGTTCTAAATCAATTGTTTGTAAATAAATTCTAGAAATTATTTGTGATGTAGAAATTTTATAGAAATTCTTGGCCTGGCAGACTTGATACTAACTAAATATTAACAAGATATTAGCCAAACATTAAAATATGTTTTAACTTACTAAATTTCTATGAGTTAGTTCTAACTGTGCTCTCAAGCATGGATCAGTTCACACACATTCTTAGGTGATCGTGTTTGCATATTCTTTTTCTGAGGAAGGATTAATTACTGCCCAGTGCTAATCAGAATGGAGTATTCTTATTGTTAGCTTGAACGTAGTCCAAAGAAATCCCAGAAACACCTATATTTATATGTAAAATTTAAAAGAAGTTGACATTTTTATTGACTAAGAAAGTAGTATATGCACTTATACCATAGTAATGCTAGGGACTATATTTCTAAACCAGTTCACTTGGTTTCTGCATTGAAAAAATTACAAAAAAGATCAGCATGTTTGTGTGCAGAAATTAGACTTGCACATAAAGAAATCAGATGCTTAGCTAGTCCTATGCCTGTTGGCATTCATTTATTTGAATACATGCATTTAGTATTTGAATACATTTATTTGAATACATTTATTTGGTACATATAAATGTTCATGATCTACCACTTCAGGGATACTGGAAAGCAGTACTATTAACTCCCCATAAGCAATGATGAAAACAGACGTCCACTTTACCTCATTATTTCATAAATTATCTTTCTCTTCTGATGTAAAATGATTTATTTCACAAATAATAACTAAAGAATTATTAAGGAACTATATTAGTGGTTTTGTTTTGAAATATCTCAGCTGCACAGGTAAAAATCCAGATTCCACAATATTTTCCAGAGTATTAGGAGTTCTTTCCTAATCCCTTTATAAAACATTTTCTATGTTTTATATCACCTTTTCTGAAAACACTGAGACATCAAATCTTTCCCGTAAAGCTTCTGCACAGACTGACTTTTGCCCAAATCTACAGAAATTGAAGATAATGTAAAGAAAATGGAACAATAAGCAACAGAGATAAAGCATTTGGTCATATTACGAGACTGAGCTGATAAATAGACATTCATTACATTACGTTATCAATAAACATGCAGGCAGTTATTTTTGCTGGGCAATGCTAAGTAGATAAGTTTCAGAATATTGACCAAAAAAAGAAGGATTTATTTTGAAATCAGAGTTTGCAGCCAATAAACAAGAAGAACCAGAAAATTTTCTCACGACACAACATATTAACGATCAGAATCTAACTATGAATGCAACAGATTAACCTCACAGTGAACGGTTGCATGTTATCTAGAGCACTTTGAACCTAATAGCTTATCAGTGTCTGAGGAAGTGAATTTCTCCGGAGAAAGTAGTTTTTACCAGTTGGGAAGATACTTTAGGTTTAACAAATACTCATTGCAATGCAAAGCTGGGAAGTTTGCTTCTAAACTACTGGAAGCGCGGCCGTTGTCCATCCTGAGAGAGGAGGTGGTGGCCAGGAGAGCCCGGCAGAGGGGAGGTGATGGAGTGCACAGCTGCTCCAGAGGTTGTGGCACCTCTGGAGGTGACAGAGGAGCAGACACGCGTCATTAGCAGGCTGTTCTGTGAACACGCTGCCGCAAGCCATTTCGGCCACCATTTTCCTTTCTGCTTGTTTACTTGTATCTATGCGCAGGCCAAATATATCTTATGAGTCATAAAGTGCACATATTCTTAGGCACATACCTTGGGGTGCAAAGGAGAGCTGAGGGAATAGCAATAACAGTAAAACCTGCAGCAACAAGTATGTGTTAGTCTGACATTAATGGGTACAGTATGGATTTTGTGTCATTTTGCCAGAATGGAGCAGGAGTGTCAAGGCAAATTCAATTTGCCACTATACTCTTGAAAGAATATCTGCATAACAAAAAGGTCAAGTGGTCCAAAAGAATATCTTTTAACGTATTAGAGCTGAACAGCTGTGTGCGGTCTACCTAGCAAAACACACTATTTCCTACCCGGCTTACCCCTGCATTAAATAAGATGGACTATATTCTGCTGTTCTGATCTTTTAAGTTACTCTTTTTTTCTATTAGGAAATTAGAAGTGAAAATGGGTCTAGAAGAGATGATTTGTGACAGCCATGGCAGATTGTGCATCTGACAAGTATAAGCTCTAAGAATAAAAGAGCTTTTGATAATTTTATTCCAAGTGACATTCGATGGGATTTAGGCTTCTACATTGCTCAGACACTTTTGAAATTTTTCCCCATAAAAGGAAAAAAAAATGAATCCATTCATCAAATGAGAAAATTACAATCTTAGCTCCAACCTGCAAGAGTCTTCTCAGAGAAGCGGTTTCAAAATGTAGCAGTGGTTTATACCAGAAATGACACAGCAAAAAAGCCTACCAAGCTGAGGCAAAACCTTCCCTACTTCTGCCACTCAGATAAAGACTCTCCTTCAGACTGTGAGATGTTTGGGGACTTTACTTTCCATGGCTGATGGTCTTCCTCTCTCCAACCGAACGTTGAGGGAGCGTGGATCAGAAGCATACCATGGTTTTTTTAGATTTGAAGGTGGGGGTAAAAAAACAAAGAAGGTTGGGAAAGAAAAAAAAAAACAACCACAATTACTAGGAAAGTGACTGAAAAAATTTTGCTGGCATTTCTGAATAATTGGATCATATTTTGTCTTGTGCTTTGTTTGTTTTAAAAATATCTAAATAAATGACAATCTGCTCTGACTTCCTTCCATTGTTAAAAACATGTCAAAAAAACAAGATGTTTTTTTCCTGCTAGTAATTTCCAGAATAGAAATGCTGTAGAGAAAAGTCAAGCAGTGCAATCACACATAGATAAGATGCATAAACTGCAAAAACATCTACTCTACCCATAAAAATCTTAATCTCTTCAGGTTCCTTTGGGCCTGTTTTTTGTTTCTCTTTGCCTCATGGAGTTACTTACACAAGTACAGAGTAGTGTAAGGTTAGGGCAAAGACAAATTAAGTCTCTTTAACTACAGAGGAAAGTCTGTGCAGGTGGAAAACTGGTTGATATTTTCAAACCAGGGGATTTAGCCACACAGTTCCCATTGAAATTAATTAGAAGCGAGCAGATTATTCTCTCAGCTTGCCTTAAGAAGCCTCAAGCACAGAGTATAAATGAGAAAAGGGATGGGTGGAGGGGGAGAAAGTGAAAGCCCCATAAACCTTTTAAACAAAAATAGTCTAAGCAGAATGTGTGTTTCAGTTTTAACAGCCCAAAGATTTGGATGCTCTGTGTAATATAATGCATACCAATACACAAAGCTTATTAAGAGTACTCAAGCCTCTTGGGTTACTTTATAAGTATGAATTACTTCATAAACCTATCCTTTAGAGTATGGGTGTATGCAGGCACACAGAAAAGAAAAAAAAAAAAAGGAAAGAAAAAAAACCCAGCAAAAAACTTCTAAATTGGAATTTAAGTCTGTAATCTCCCCTAACTTTTCTCTCAGAAGTTGGAATAAAGCAAAATGTTAAATATCAGCTTTACTGCTTGCAGTATAAGTTAACTACAGATATACAATGGCCCTGCATATACCTTAAAATGCTTAAGACTCCCTTTCCTTGGAAATTCAACGTCAGTTTGTATTGAATGTATTTGCAATGGAAAGCTATGAAGAACAGGTTCCCATAAAATGCCCAAATCTTTACACATCCAGTTGGGCCAGCCAAGAGGCTGCCTTTTGCTATTTTTCCATTTCCATTTAGAGATACTTGAATATCTTTATATTTAATAGATTAAACTATAAATGAAAGCAGATTAAATCATACCTCCTCATCTTAATAATACTGTAGTTCCTAAAACGAGTATCATTGTCACTGAACTGATCATGTCTGGAAGCATTTCTATTGAAAGTGATGACCCCTTTATGACAGTCACCTCAGGTAAGCAGTAAACTGAATTTACAAGGCACTCAGTGAGACGCTGTCATGGATGTTGCACACATTTTTCCCGTTAATTTGAAACTCCATCCACATTCCTTTTAAGTCCCGAGCCTTTCAGTTTGCTTTGAAATACATAACTTTGAATGGTCAGTCAGGAGTTGGGTAAAACTTTTATTTGAGTTTTGTGGAAGAAAAAAGCAGCAACTTGTAGTTCTAGGATATTTTTTACTAAACATGTCTTTTTCAACCAGCTGTTCACAGCAAAGAAAATTTAAGTCTTTATTCCTCTTAAAATGAATAAATGCACCTAACTAAAATAGGGAAAACCTTATCAAGCAGCATAGAGCATGTGAAAAACAGGAGTTGCTATGAAGGAAGGATGTAACAGAGTATTCATTTAAGATAGTATAATGGAATAAATTTTTTTCCATGAAAAAAGAATGACTTTTCCAAAATCAGGGATGGTGGCCTCAAATTTCCTTCTTCCTCTCTTCTCTCCCTTCTTTTCTGGATTGCTGGCAGTATTTTCTGAAACCCAGTGCCCAAAAAATACGTATTTAAATGCCCTTTTTGGCTTTTCATGTGGATTTCTATGATGACATGTTTTGCTTCCTTGCTGGAAGCAGGAGACACTTCAGAGCCACCTTCAGAGCCAACGCCATGTCTTTAGTCTACCTTTAGTAGAGTCCATGTTATTGTTTTTATTCACCTTTCACCTCTCACTGAAATATTATATCTATTAGATAATGACAACAGCACTGAGGATGACCATCTATCCAAAAAATGAACAAATTTACTTTAAGGATCCAGACATTCACTCTACCACAGTGAGTTCCAACAATGTAAATACAGAATGGCTCGATCCACCTCTTCCTCCAGGCTTCCAGTTAACAAAGTGCTCCTTATCACCATCAATCCATGGGTCCACACTATCACAGATCAGACATATATTCTTGGCTATCTTTTGTGCATCGCAATAGCTGGTTATGCTAATGAATTCCAAAGTACTGTACAAGAAAAATGAGTGGAAATATATAAGGACAAGGAGGTGGTCCCTTCCAATTTGAAGTCCCTATGCTCATGGTAACAGCCTTTTTGAGAATAAATGGCATGGATCAACTGGTGAAAAGCCATTTTCACCTACTAGCATTTCAGTGGCTTTTTTCTAAAACCAAAATTTGTTCAATGTGTTCTGTATTGTGACAAAAATCTGCTAAGGTCGATCTACTACAAAAAGATTTCTGAAAAGTCCAGAACCAGTGACAATTGTTGTACTACACAGACATTTATAGATAGCTTTAAAGGTAAGGAAAGCAGACTTGAACAGATGAGATTTTACAGCCAGTTCAAAATTAGGAGCTGAAATAAAGCTTTACATTATTCATGATTCTTTTGGAAGTTTCTTAAAAAAAAAAAAAAAAGACTGTACATGTTTTACAATGTGGTTATTTACATGCTGTGCTAGGTGCATTAAAAAACAAATAAAAGATGCCATTTCTGCCAGGAAGACTTTATGATCTAATTTTATATGTCACTCAGATGAAAACAACGAGGTAGAACAGGGCAAGAAGAGAAGACCTTACAACAGTAAACTTACACAATTTATTGGAATTGTTCATGTTGCCTGTAAGCTCAACTACATGTTATTTGATTTTCTTGCCTGGATCCTTATTTCCTGTTTTACGCTATCATGGGGCAAAGAAAACTTTTGACTGATAGCACTTGGATTGGAAGGGATGTGTGTCTTCTGAAGAAACAAGGAGGAAGGAAGTTTTGGCTTACAGAACGAGGGAATACATTCTAGAGGAACCCCGAAGAAACCTCAAAGGACCCCAAAAAATCTGGAAAAATTAAGGTAACCTAGAAATAAAGGTTAAGCAATGAGATCTGATAGGTAGGTCCAAACACAACTGTGCAGAGACTTTTAAAAAATACAGTGAAAAGCCAGAAAAAGAACTGGAAGATGGCATGATATAGGAAGGTCAGTAAAAGGATAGACTTTTGATGAAGTGGAAGAAAACAGCATCGACAAAAAAGATGAGGGGGATAGAGTATTCTGTGGAGAAAATGACTGAAGCCAAATAAAGTTTTGATCACAATGGCAGTAGTAGGTGAATTTACAAATGGACTCAACAAGGAAAAATCAGAAAAACTTCAACTCCTCCAAGACTGCAAAAACAACCATAGCAAATTGTCATTAATGTTATCTTCAGGAATAAAAAGGCCTTGGTAATTTTATCTATGCAGATATTCAGTTTTAACACACTGAATTTGATCTTGAGCCTGTTTTGTAAATATACACAAAAAAAAAAAAAAAAAATGAGAGAGAACCAGATAAATAGAATTGGGCAGGGGGAAACAAGTCTGAGGAACAGAAGCAGTTTTGCAAGTCCTGGACAATAGCCGCATCCAGAAAAGCTGACACCATCCTACAGAGATGCAGTGTAGAAGAATGACAACAAGAAATAGCAGGACTCTCTGGGTAGCTGTTACACATAGAGGTTGTTTGAATTTGTACCTTTCTGGAATGCTTATACATCCTGAACATGCAGAGCAGGCTGCTCCAGTTTCCACGCTTAATGAGCTTGCTTTTCAAACTCTGTATGACCCTGTTTAAGTACGTTTTTTCTTAAAACAGAAGTCAGGATGCTTACCTCTAATAAGCTTAGCAGAAAAGAATCATATCATTTCTTGGCTCAGAAGAATTCAGAGCTATAGGTTATTTGCAATTCTTCGTCCTAGACTTCCTGTTTTAACTTTGGGCAACATACAGCTTCCCTTTGCCTCTGATACCCTGTTTTTAACAATGAATGCTTCTTCCTCTGGTAAGATTGTTGGTGAAACTAAAACCACTCAATTGTCAAATACCTTGAAATACTGGCATTTAAAATGCTCCAGAAGTGCTTAATTGTGGTACAAGTATAAAATTTTCCTTGATGACATAAGGATAAGAGCTAGGTTGGAGGGGGGGGGGGGGGGGGAAGCAAAGATAAGAACTTGGTTAGTGAAAAAAAAAGAAAACTTTGCAAATTTCAGTATACATTTTGCAATTTGCATTGGCATATATATTTTCTCAGTATCCCATGTACTGAAATCTCTTGCTTGTCCTATAATCAAACCATTCCTCTGTCTCTGTATAGGTTTTCTTGGCTTTTCTTCTGCTTCCCACTTGCATGTCAATTGCTAGCGACCACATCACAGGCTTCCAGACTCTTCTCCAATCTCAGTTACAGTACGGTTTGTTAAGAAGAAACAGAAAATAGTTTGAAGACAGCACAAACAACAAAAATACAAAAGGAGGGCAGTGACAGTAGGCACACAGAGGAACCAGGGGTACACTGGTGGTTGGACAGGAGCGCAGGGTCCAGTTCTCATCTCCCCGGTAGGAAACATGGACAGACTGGACAAAGTCCAACGAATGGCTACTGAGATGAGTAAGAGATGGAGCATCTCTCCTATGAGGAAAGGCTGAGAGAGCTGGGGCTGTTCAGAAGGCTCAGGGGGAACTTTATCCATGCCTACAAATACCTGAAAGAGGATGGAGCCAGGCTCTGTTCAGTGGTGCCCAGTGACAGGACAAGGGGTAATGGGCACACAGAGAAACCCGGGAGGCTCCATCTGAGCATCAGAAAACACTTTTTCACTGTGAGGGTGACCGAGCACTGGTACAGGTTGCTCAGAGAGGCTGTGGAGTCTCCATTCTTGGAGATATTCAAAAGCCATCCTGACATGGTCCTGGGCAATCAGCTTTAGGTGGCCTGCTTGAGCAGCGGGGTTGGACAAGATGACCTCCAGTGGTCCCTTCCAATCTCAACCACTCTGTGATTCTGTGACTGAGGCTAGGACCAGGAAGATAAAGAGGAAACTTGGATGTCAAAGGAAACTAAAAAGGACCAGCAGAGCTCCTGCAGAGGAGGTGTGCAGCTTGTGAAGTACATAGAGTTTGCGTACAGAAACAAAGCAAATGTTTGGGCTAAGATTAGGAGATCTCAAAAGGGTCAGCTATTAAAATCTTATATGCTTCCATCAGTAGTTTTAACAAGAAGGAATTTAATTAAAAGAAACACAAAGAAGGTATAAGGTTTAGCTGCCAGACTAGCAAATAGTCTCAAGCAGTTAAAATTAGTAGGATACCAAATGAAGTGGAAAATGACTGTAGCTAAGTGATATTACTGCTCATAGCAAACAGGATTTTAAATTAATAAACATGAATATATTACTCCACTGTACATTGTGCATTAATGAGGGGTGCTGATGTTACACATGCATCAAATGTCAGACCATGGTGTGACAGAAGCATTCATAGCAATGCAGAGGTATGTGCAGAAGCCTGGGAGAAGACCTCCACTGAAGAAGTCTCCCAATGTGAAATCACCCTAACGATCTCATCGAAACCCTTTATTGTAAAGCACATTGTGAAATCCTGAGTTACAGAAAGAAGAAAAGATCACAAGAGTAGATATGCAATAGATCTTTTTCTTCCCAACCTCTCCCTTTTAGAGGGGGAGAGGTAGAGATGTTTTCTGACTCAGAGAACTGCGTCCCTATGCTTTCAGCAGTGAAGAGGCAAACCCTGTCCATGCACTGCCATCCCAGAGTGTCTCAGAGTTGGGCACATTAAGAATCCCAGGAAGAGGCAGAAATACTGTCTGCTTCCAAGATGTAAAGAAAAACCTCCTGTATCACCTAACATGTAAATTCTTTAATAGTTTTCCTTATCTAATACCACCGTTTGGCCCCAATCCTGCAAGCAGATACCTGTAGCAAGCCTCACAAGAAGGTCAATGGTCTTAATTAGGCCTTAGCACAATATTAGCCTCTGTCTTTGTGGATCTAAAACCAGGACTGGCACCCACTCTTAAGCTTTGAACTTCTTCATATAATTTAGTCCCTTCTAAAATTTCCTTTTTGAAAAAGTGCAAAAAATTAATACTTAAGATAGCATGCAGGGATGCCTTAGTTTTTATTCACTCTAGAACAGGCCAATCTAATAACCAAGGTCACCAGTCTTGAGCTTCTATGTGACATGTGGTATAACTAAATATATGTACTTATTTGCATCGATTTTTGTTGCAAGCCAATTGAATTTGCAAATCATTTCCATCTGCATACTTACATAATTTGACAACTTTACCCATTCTCAACTAACTTATTTTTAACTTGCTACAGCAACTCAGAAATGGTAAATAATTATTACTTACACTATGTTAGTTTGCAGGCACTACTGCAATCAAGTTTGCAACCGAGAGTGGGCGACCATTGGAGATTACCTACTGTGAGTGTCTTTGCCCAAAAAGAGTTTAAACAGGAAAGGATGAACAGAAATGAAACAGCAGTACTAAGTAGAGACTTGCCTAATGTCGTTCATCAGATTCATGTCCTCTCTGTTAGGCTCATGATGCCTCTCAAGCGGTGAATGTTTTTCCCCTTAACTTTTGCATTAAACTTTCCTCAGTTCATTTTGTGCAATTTCTTTTTAACTTTTCAAAATATCATTTGACAAATTTTGAGGATCCAAACGTTTTTCCACAGACACGTTTGTTAAATTAATTTCTAATTCAAAATGTCATGCTTTTGCACTTCATGCATTCAAAATGTCATATACAAGTGCCATGGCAGCAGACTATGGAAATCTTGGCTTGTGGAGGGAAGACGGGAAGGAATACAGTAACAGATGCTCACACATATTTATAGACTATTGTACATAGAGACAGACACACAGCAGGTAAGGCTAGGACAGAAAGGGATGCAGTTCTTCTCTGGAGCCCCTGCGTGCTCATTTAAAACCGGTGAAATATTCCTGGTTAGAATATGACTTTCAGCTCAATTGCCAGTATGGCTGGAAATTTCCAGTTGGACCATCAGTGTTTCCACAACTTCCTAATAACAAATCTGCTGTCTCCTAACGGCACATCGAACCCTAGCGCAAAGCCTGCTTCGCTTGGTTGTTCCCACCAGATTTGCTGATCTGCAGTACATCGTGCACGGGAGGCCAAGGAAACACAGCGCAATTTTACCGTTCATTCCTAACGGAGCTCAAGGCCATTTCTTTGGCATCTTCCAGCTCAATGGTTCAAAGCAGTCATAAAAATTACCTAACTCCTGGGCACTTGGGAATCCTTGCAGGGTCAGTATTCTTCTCTTCCTCCACTCCATGCTTATCTGCACCTTTCTGGACTGGAAAGCTAAACCTCTCAATAGCTCCAGGATTCGTCTTTGGAAGATGCTGGCAGGTGGCAAAGACTGTAAGGCAGCCTTAAGATTGATCTGCACTCTGCCGATAAAGACCTGAAGCTGCTTCGGTCGCCAGCTTCTTCAGGTATGCCTTTAGGACTGAGCCTTTCTTTTCCTTTCTGTCATCCAAAGAGGGTTCAAAGAAGTTTAAACACTTTCTTAATACTGCTTTTTAATTTAAACAGTCACAGGTATCAGCGAACAAAACGCATTAAGTTTTCATCTGAGGGATAATCTCTAATAAAAAATGGTGTACAGTATCAAAATGCCTGGGTAACCATTGTCTGAAGTGGTTTCGGTAACCATCATTAAGATATTTCTTTTTAAATATTCTCAGTCTGAAAGAGAAGCTTAAAATGTTTACTTCTCTTAATGCAACTGAGAATTTCAGAAGAATTATTTTGGAGCCCGAAGTACCTGTGATTATGGCAAGACACTGTTAAAAATTTCCTCTTTAGTAATTGTTTTTTTTAACCAGCAACAAGAAAGCCAACAATCCAGAAACTGAGGTAGCTTCTCAGTCTGTTTCATCACAGCCTGGAGTGAAAATAGGATTTAGCACCCTTCCCCTTAAATGCAACTTCATGGTGGCAGAGAACAATAATGCACACAGACAAAAAGTGACAACCTTCCTCACCTTGGGGCACTGCAAAGCTGTATTTCACAAGATACAGAAAGATGAGAGAAAAGGTCATTTTTGGCTGCCCTTTCTTTTTTTTTTTCTTTCTTTTTTATTTCTTGTCCTGAAATTCATCCGCAAAGCAAGAGAGTCTCACAAAAGAAAAAGAGGTCACACACAAGAAGGAGGAAAAGGAAAACATCCTTCTTTTACATGCTACTCCAATTATTTTCATTATGTTAGAGTTGCAAACCACTGCTTTGCAAAATAGATTGGTACTGATACTGAACCACTTGATACTAACGGCATAGCAACTCCTGATAAATAATAGGTCCATAGTAGCTGTGATTTCTGTGTGACTGCTTATGGTGATAAACAGGATGAACTCCAACACCAACAGCGAGCAGAAAAATCATGTCACAATGAACATATTTCTTCCCAAAATCTTCAAGATGGATGTCTAGAATTTATGCTACTTTTTCTATCATACATTTATGCATTATAATTCCAAATTTTTGTAACTTCCCAAGTGAAAAATGAACCATGACGGGGACAAAAAAATAAATTGGCATAACTTTCCCGGACTCCTGACCTTTTCTGGCTCTTACTTGCTTCTCTCTATCAGTTGTATGTCAGATCTTGTCCGAACCACAAAAAAAGGTACCAGTCTAAATTAAAACCAACTGAGGAATCATTTTCAAAGAAAAACTCAGGGATGGTTTCTAAAAACAAATGGGTATTTAAATCCATCTGTTATTAGGATGGTATACTATATGTATACACTACATATATACGTATACATATACCTACATATATGCACACACACCCCTGCGCGCATGCGCACACACAATTTATGAATGCTTACACATACATGAATTTAGCTGAAAATCTCACTATCCAATAGAAGGTAAAGAATAATCTAAGCTAAAAATCAAGAGGAAGAACTGAACCTCTGGTAGCATTGAAGTGTTTAGGCTGAAGAAGCCTCTTAGACACAAACTCATATTCTAGCTATGCTTTCGTGAGGCCACGCGCAGGACTTTCTTCAGCTTGTCAGTTCACAAAGAGTACCAGTCTGCACATCCTTAGGGCACTACAAAGGTTCTCTAAGTCTTGGCCTGGACAATGATATTTTGGAAGTGACTACTGAGTACAGAAGTCACGTAGGGATGTAAGATGCCAGCCCAAATACAGAATCCAAATCATCACTTCCCTCGTGGAAACAGAAGCAAAAGGCCATGTTTGGGGTTTGAATGTGGCCCAATCACTAATACAGAGGAATTGAGAGTTCTGTGAGGTATCGACTGGTTTTACTACCAGATTTGTTCCCATTTATTTAAATTACTTTGGGAGTCTCCAAGTGTTTTAAGATAAATAAGTATCGACACCTGGGAAGGAAAGTAGAGGATGAGAGAATGATCCCTTGCCTTTTCATACCAAATGCTGCAAGTGCAAAGGTATAGGAATAAACGATCAAGAAAGAAACAGGGTGGGGAGCAAATACAAAATGAAAACATGAAGCATACCTTTGTGGTGAGATGTTTCTGAAGTTTACAGCAAAATTTGCTCCTTGTGGTTTACTGAGCTCTGATCATTTTTCTTGAAGGATTAGTAGCAATTATCATTAAGGTTCAAGCATTTAACTGTGACTGCTGCAATAAATCTTATTAAAATAACTGAAACATACTTTTTTTGCATGTGGCAACCTGTCTCTGAATCACAACCATCTGTACATAGTTATTGCCTGGTGCACACAGATGGCAGTAAAACAACTATAAAGCTATACCATTCTTTAATCATAACTTCTAACACAACTAAACAAAGTGAAATTTGAGTCAGACCATTAGCATTTGAAAGACTATATGATCACTGTAATTAACAAATACACTTTAGAATCCCGTTATAAAATGTTTTATTGGTTTCTGATTGAAAAAATAATAACAACACTTGCACTGGGCAACAGCTTGTTTTAATCTTTGACAGCTCATTTAAAGAAATCATATGTTAACAATAGAATCACAGTCTTAAAGTTTTTATACTGCACAGTTCCTTTACAGATTTAAAATGACAGTGAAAGGTAGTAGAATAATTTATTCCTTCTTGCTTAAGGCACAGAATCATGAATGCTTTAGGTCAGTAACTGCAGGGCTACACTAAACCCCTGTCACTCCAAATCAGTTACAAAGTGAGCATCTGTACTCTCTGCTTAGCCTTCAAGCAAAAAAAAAAAAAAAAGGAAAAAAAGAAAAAAAATCCGCACTACTTACAAATGCTGGGCCTCTGAACATGAACAGCTCTAAATGAAGCCAACCGGCAGCTTCCCGAATGTCCTTCTTCTGCATAATACCAGATACTGACCTGCTAGATCCAGCACCATCTTATTAGATAGAAGGAACCTGCATATTTCTACTTCAAATGCCTGATCTTTTATTGTAATTTTGGGTTGGAGACAAAACGGGAATTTATACTAATGGCTATCAACTGATTCAAGATCTTAAAAGTGCACTGACTGGACAGGTTTTAAGACCTGTAAGACTACTACCAAAATAAGCTCTCCCACAGAGACATATTAATATTTCCACCAGAACATGTCTCTGCTTTACCTAATAAAGCTCACTTTGTAAAGTACTATTCATCCTTCATCTCCCTTTCACTTCCAAAGAAGCTATGGGCGCAAGACATCTTCCAAGTTTATCATCACCTCATTTTTACCTGAAGCTACATGGAGAAGGACAGGGAATTAGGAGCAACTGCGTTGTCATGGCTTAAAAATTTACCACTTACCATCTGACCTGCATTAACTAATAAAGCAGATGCTTTTACCTCATTACAAAAGCAAAAGCAAAGGCAAAGCTCTTTCCATTTGAAACGAGCTAGGAGCCGGAACACGGTCAGTTGCATGGTTCATTTGAGGAGAGGTAGCTTGTCAAGCTATGGTAGCTTGCTCCAAATCCATTAAAGTTTCAGAAAGCATTTTACAGCATCCTCTGCTTGGTTCAATCTTTGTGAGGATAGCTCTCAGAGATATCAAAAAGGAACTGAAGAAGGCAGCAGGTCCCCAGATTAAGGCTGCTTGTACTATGTTGTGAGACTGTCAAAGCACCAGACGAAAATGAACAAATTTAGATTTAAAGTACTTGAATAGGCTGTCTTGGTATTTAAATGGAGGATTTGGTCTTTTATAGTTAAAGTAGAGATCAGCTACAGAAACATTTCAGAGAATATACAAAAGAAGTTTCATTATGAAATTATTCACCAGGATGTCTACAATGTTTGTCTTTTACAAGCACCTTGTTCTTGCGCAGTATTAAAAAGGCACATGTTTATCTCAGTCCTTTGTCAGTTCTGAGTACAAATAATAGGAGACAGATGTGGCGAATGTATGTGTATCTTGCGAAGCATAATAGCAATTCCTTGATGGGCTTAGGGTAAGCAATTGCCCTCCCTGGGGCATATTTGAACTGTTTGAGATTCTTTGCTGCCAGCTACACAGCTTGCTACCTGTCAGGAACTGGAATTGGCAGAAAACAGCTGGTAGAAATCAATGGATGTGCCAGTTCTGGTTTATCCAGCAGAGATACTGTGGAACAGTGCCGTAACTCTGATAGGAATTAGGCAGCATGAACACATTTTATTTGCACATAGCTTCAGTGCCTTCTCAGCCAGGGAATATTAAGGTTCAAATGATGTTAAGTGATTATTACATTTTAAAATGTGACATTCACATAACAAGTAATACAAGAAATCTGTTGTAAACAAGAAAAAAAGTCCGCTGCTCAATAAGGTATACCACAAATCCCGTTGTGGGTCTGCAACATAAAATGTCAGCAGTGTTATTGGATGTGTTGGTCCTGGGAACATGAAAGAAGAAGAGCTCAGGGGTGCTGTAGGTCTTTAAGGACAGCAGCCTCCAAGAGTATGAATGGTCTAACCCAACACTCTGGAAAACAAGTAGACAAATAAGGAGACCAGCCTGGCTTGGTGGATAACTCGTGACAGAGCTCCAGTGCAAAGGTGCAGCATACAGGAGGATGAAGCAGGGACTGGCTACAAAGAAAAAATTTGGAAATATTACCTGGGCACGGTATTAGGATGTTGTTGGGAAAACCCCAGCTTAACTGGAGACTTGCAAGGAGTGTCAAAGGCAAAAAGAAAAACTTCTACTTTACATCAGCAGTAAACGGCTGAACAAGGAAAAAGTGGGGACATTGCTGAAGGGGGTGGGTGATTTCCAAGAGCAGACACATAAGAGGATGAGGTACTCAATGCCTTCTTTGCCTCAATTATCACCATCAAGGTCTCCCAGGCCTCCATACTTAGGAGCAGGGTTCAAGGAGAAGAACCAAGAGCAGTGGATGAGGGTCAAGACAGGCGTTACTGGAAAGAACTTGATCCATACAAATCCACAGGTCTAGACAGCATGCGTCCAAGAGAAGGTGGAGAGAACTAGCTGATGTCCTTGCAAGGGCACTCTCTGTCATCTTTGAAAAGTGATGGAGATCAGGGGAGATTCCTGATGGAAATCAGGGGAGATGGGCAAACATCACAGCCATCTTCAAAAAAGGCCAAAAAAGGGGACCTTCAGGGTGAGTCAGCCTCTATCAGTCAGGAAAATCATTGAACAAATTCTCTTGGAACACATTTTTGGTCTTGCTACAGAGAATAAGGTGACTGGGAAAAACCAGCATGGATTTACCAAGGATAAATCATGCCAGACCAACCTGATTGCTTTCTGTGTCAAAGTGACTGGATCCATGGATGATGGGAGAGCAGTAGACGTCATTCACCTCAGCTTCCGAAGGCTTTCAACTCTGTCTCCCACAGGATTCTTGCATTCCAAGTTAGGATGTTATGGTCTGGGTAGGTGGAAAACCAGAAGGTTGTATGGTCTGACTTAGAGGGTATTCATTAATGTGTTATGTTCTACCTGGATGTTAATAACAAAAGGAGTATCGCAGTGGTATCTTCTGAGACCTGTCCTGTTCAACACCTTTATCAATGACCTGGAGGAGACCCACCCTCTTCAAGGCTGCAGATGACACCAGACTGGTGGGACCAGATGATAAGCTTGAGGACAGGGCCATCATACAGCCACAAGACAGGATGGAGTTAACAGCCTATAGAAATCCTGTGAAATTCAGCAGGGACAAATGCAAAGTCCTGCATGTGGAAAGGAAGAATCTCTTGCACCAGTACAGGCTGGGGATTGACTGGCTGGCAAGCAGCTCTGCTGAAAATTATCTGGGGATCTTGGTAAACAGCAAGCTGAACATGAGTCAGCAGTGTGCCCCAGCAACAACGCAAGTCTACTGTCTCCTGGGCAGTATTCACAGCAGCATAGCCAATAGATCAAGGAAATTACTGTTTCCCCTCTACTCAGCACTTCTTAGACCACATCTGGAATATTACACCCAGCTTTGTGTACCGCAATGAAAGAATAGCTTTGGTTAAAGTGGAGTGCATTCAGTGGAGGGCCACCAAGATAGCCAGGGGCTAGATGGAGCACATGGCCTGTGAGGACAGGCTGAGGGAACCAGGCTTGTTCAGCCCGGAGAAGAGCATGGGCTTAGAAGGGTCTAATAGCAGGCTTCCAATACCTCTATGGAGGTTATCAGAGGAATCATGGAAGTTACCATGGGATGGTCCATAGTAGGAGGATGAGAGGCCATAGGTATAACTCGAAGCAAGAGAGGTTCCAACTGGATATAGGGAAACACCTTTCACCACAAGGACAGTCAAGCAGTGTAACAGATGTCCCAGAGAGGTTGTGCGGTTTCCATCCTTGGAGGTTTTCAAGACGTGACTAGATAAAGCCCCTGACAATTTTGACCTTAGAGCTGCTCTTTTGAACAGGAGGTTGGACTATATGATTTCTTAAGATCCCTTCCAACCCGAATTATCCCATAAATCTGTAAGTAAATAACCGTCTCATGCTTACAAATCTAAAAAAGGACTAAAACACCTTCACAACATCTATCCAGATAGATTAGATAGGCAGATAGATACCTAATCTATCTGTCTATTTAGATATAAAATACATGTACACTTTACTATATTAAAGCCTTCTGCTGTCAGATTTTGTGCCTACAAATTGGTTTAGCATCACAGAGTAAGTTAACTTCAAAAAGAGAAGGAAGAATACCTGGAGACAGAGGGGAAATCAATTTTACAATACTTCAGTTACATGGAATTCTCTTCCCCATCAAATTTAAACACACTGCATAAGCCCCACATTTGTGTACTCTAGAGCTGAAAATCTCATTATCACACATGATATGATAACAAAAACAACATCTGCACATTGAAGGAGAAAAAAAAAAAGCCTACTTTAAAATAAAAAAAGAAAGACAAGATTGGATCAGATGTTTGTGGGTTTTTTTTTTTTTGAGGAAACGCCACAATGGAGAATATTTGAACGTTAAATGTACTTTAATATTTATATCACAGAAGTTACAGGTAGGCAAGGCAAGGTAAAAGCTAAGAAGGAGAAACTAAGCACAGAAAGAGGACCTAGAGACATCCCAGCTGAGCTTGGAAGCTAAGCACAAGGCCTTGTTAATAATTTGTAAGTGTGCAACGAAGTGGCTGCCTTTCAAACCTAAACAGACTGAGCTGACCTGATGCTAGTTACACCATCTCTGCCACAGTTTTGGTTGAATAAGTATCACTTCAAATCCTCAAGAGATAGTCCTGATAAAGAACACTACTGTGAAGAAGGCACCAAACAGCTATTTGGACAGATTTTTCATGGATGCACATGCACACACACACACATACATGCACAAGGAAAAAAAAATAATGAAGGATATAAGCTTTTGTAAATGCAACATAGAAATATTGCCGGCTGTCCAGAGGGAAAATGAAAAATGAGAGCAGCAATTTACACTGAAATACCACTTTTACAGGACCTCCAGAGCTAAAAGCTTGATTGTCTGCATTTTCAGCAACGCGCTACTGTTCTAAGGAGTCAACTGCGATGGAATTCCTCCGGGTGCATGTGTAGCACGCTGCTAAGCCTGCAGAGCCTATGCATTTTGTCTCATCGTGAAGAATGCAAGTCAGCTGCAGCCTAACTCACCAGCATGCAAATACAGATTAAGTATCAATAACACACACAAAGATCTCAAAGTCTGCCTAGATATGACTACTTGTTTTGTAGCTGAACTTTACTGTAATGATAGTCAGTAGACACCTGGGAGCTAGAGCTCCCACTCACTTAAAATGAAATCCTAAGCTTTACTAACGAGGCTGTGCTGGTTTGAAATAAAATAATGGGGTGCAGAGAACACACCACAAGCTTTGTCTCCCAACCAGACTTTCAGTAAAGTTATAAAGAGCATTGAGAACAGATATCAGGTAAGGGAGAGATTTGGTCACTTTGAAATTATTTTTTTTTTTGTGGTGGTTCATAGACGGATGAGCAGGTCTCTATTTTATCACTCATGTCCTTTAAGAAAACAAAGCTTTCAAAGTCACCAGAGGTATAAACAACTATTTTCAAAACACTGTTTAAAAACAATAAAAAACATTATATAAACCATGTGTAGGTAAGGCAGTTTTTTTATGTAACTGTTCCCTGGTCTTCAGAGATCACTGAAATACCACCCAGATTGGAGGATGGAGCACAGCATCTTCTAACTAGGCACAATAATATAACAATAACAATCAGGAGGCTATGGTGGTCTAAAGAAAACAGGAATCTACTTTTTAAAAGACTGTAAGTGAAACCATTAAAAGTAACCTGGTGAAAAGTAGTGCCCTATGATATACAGCAGGTAACAGTAGTTGCTACTAGCCTCAAAATCTATAAAATTATAAAAAGTTGTATCTAGCTCAAAATAAAATTTTGATTTAGTAATGTAGAAGACCAAGGCTTTCATTTGTGTTTTGGTAATGTGAATCACTGAAAATCCAGCACTATTTGTGATCAGGTTGCTATTCTATGTTTTCATCCAGAGTGTACTATATTTAATACTAAAGTGCCTCCCAGTCACCATGCCAACGCTTCTCTGCTTTTGCATCCTTTGATACCTGTTATTCTATCATGACCTCCACAGTCAGTCCAGCTTAATTATGTTTCTGTCCTTCTATGTCATCTTTTATAAACATCCTTATCTCCCCCTGATACTATGCATCGCACATTTTTCCCTTCCTCCATTAGCAAAACTTTTGTTTGCAAATAATAGCTCCCATTAAAGTGAAAAGCTCATACTACTCAAAAAATGGTTTTGCGGATGTGTCTGATAGCTCCTAAGGTAACTGTGCAAACTTACAGGCCTTTCCTTTGTCTTCTCATTACCTTCTGCAGCTATTATTTTCTTTCCATATCATAGAAATTCATGTGCAACAAATGCGTTTTCTGTTTGCTTCATGAACTACCACTTGTATCATTTGAAATCACGGGAAGTCACCAGAGCTATGCTGATTTATTCTGGCTGATGATCTGGGCCTAAAATACAGCCTGCCTAAAATACAGGATGCCTCTGCTTTTTTCAGACAAACAGGGAAGTATGAGGAATTAAATCATGTACTCCAGTATTTACTTCTCCCAGTGTGGTGAGGAACATCCTTGCTGAGACCGTAGCTTCTGACGTGGGGAAGAGGACATTCATTCACAAAGGATTGGAAGGAAAAATACACACCAGCACCCTTGCATTTTACCAGTTCTGGAATGAATTAATGGCAAGAACTAGAACACAAAGCTCAGTAATCTTGTAAGCCAAAGTTACTAGCCTTCGGTTGAAAAAAAAAAATCATGTGAGGCACTTAAGTTTGCAGAAAATATTCCTTGACTGGTTTATATATGGGAATTATGTGCATAATTCTCTAATAAATCTAACCACTATCAGCTAGGTATGCAGAAAAAGGGTTTACTTTCTGTTAGCTCATGAAGTCAGCAATGTGTGTCTGCAAAGTGAACTGCTAGGGAAGCCATCTGTGAACTCTCTGCTAATAAATATATAATATAAGCTTTTCAGGAACATTCTTTTCTTGGAAACAGAAGGCAAATTTCTTCCATTTTAAGTTTTATGCTTTTCTGCAGAATTCTTTCTAACATTAAAAAGAACTTCAGCTATTTCATCTGATGCTGAATTATCACAATTCAAACTTTCCAGAAATCATGTAATCTGTTCTCTGCAAGAAATCAGCTCCTCTGTGTAAGGAAGTCTTTTCTTTTGGGTATCCTCCACCCAGTATGGGTTACAGTCAAAATAATTTGAATGATAGGCATTTGGAGTTCATCCACTTTCTTTCTCCTCCTCCACATTTTTTTACTCCTACTCCTACTAAATCTGACCCATTCTAGGCTGGCATAGAGAGCAGATCAAAGTTCTGTAGCCTTTGGATCACTAGCGATGTCTCGGCACTGAAGATATTCATATCTATTTTTGCCATCAGAAAAACAACTATTGAAAAAATAGCAGCTCTAATATTCTTCACTGAATCTATATTGGTACTCGCTTGCTGGGCATTTAATGAGTTCCATGCCAAGTGAACAATTTTTGTGTCATTTTCTGCCAAGAAGAAAAATTTTATAACGGTTACTGAACATTAGCAGCAACAACACATGGAAAATGTTCCAGACTCTATTTCCCGGTCACTCGAAAACCAGCCATCCAGCCTTCAAGTACGAAATTCCTTTGCCAGAGGATCAGACTAACTTCAAATACCTTTGGTAAAATCTCCTTTATGTTGTGATTTCTTCAGAGAAAGTAAAATAGAACCATTATTTTCAGAAAACACTCAGAAGGAGGAAAATAAATTTGAGGTGGCCATCCTGCTATATTTTTTCAACTCCTAATCCCTCTGAGATGTGATTACAAGCAGAAGAGAGGAGACAAAGTCAGGAGGGGTTCTGTTGCACATCTGCCCATTCCTGTTTTTCATTATTTTTTGTTGAAGTCCCCTAATGGATTCCAAAAGTGCATGTTTTTGGGTAGCCATCCCACCACAAAGCACACACCTTCATGGTTCACCGTCTATTGTATCACAGCCATTAATCTGAAATCTGCAGAATTTACCCTATTTAAACTTTGAAATGATGAACTCATTCTATACTGCCTATAAATTATGACAATCTCAAGGAGCAATACCAGCGTCCTCAACCTTCCATCAACCCCCTCACACCCCTCGCGGGAGGATAAATGCGTTTTAAGTTTTAAAACTTAAAATTTTTGTTTAAGTGCTCCGGAGCATAACAGTGTTGCTCGACTAAAGGAAGGTTGATGAAGGATTAGCCGGGTTTTTAAATGAGAAACAGACTACAGCTTGCAGCTTTCGGGACTCTTCGGGCAGATGCTCAGCTCGAAGCCAGCTCTGAAGTCACTTTCCAGGCAGCCCGGGAACCCTTGCAAGGCTGCGCTTCCCATGCTGTCAGTGGACTGGGAACAGCTGCTCCAGTTCCTGGTCAGAAAGTCACCTCCTCTGCGAGAATGGAAGAAGAATATGTATCTCTGGATAACAGACACTTTCTCCTTCAAACCTCTTCTAGTCACCAGCTGTAATTTCCCTTGTAGCTCTAAATAGCTTTAGCAGATATCGTAGAGCAAATGTGCTCCAGCAGAACTACCCAACAGGTTTCTGTAGCTCAAGGGAGTTGAAAGGGAGCTGAGGTTCCTGTGGATCCCAATTCACTGAAGTCAGCAGTGCTACCAAAGCAGCCTACTCACAGGTCTGTGAGTTACCAAAGGAAATTCCTTGCCGCTTCCCCAAGAAACACAAGGGAATGCATGTGTGTAGTTCCAGAAATCAATTCCCGTGCTGTAAATTGGTTTGTTTCCTTGTTTTACCTTATTCTACTTGAATAGCCAACACATAGGCGTGATGAGAGAACGTTTGTGCAAGATCTCCTTGCTTCAGAGACATCTAAAACTAATCAATGAGGCTCCTCTGACAAAGTCAGTGGAATTTTTTTCGTTTGCTTGCTTGGTTTCTTTTTTGCTGCAGAATAGCCTGGTGCATTTTTAGGTGGGGTGACAGAAAACAAAATATTATGTCTCCAGAAGCATTCTTACATCTCTCTCAAGTAGACACTGATGTGCAAATGCATGCAAAACCACTTTGGCTTTTGGTAAGAAGCAGAGTTCTCCCTCAGTTCTCTGGGTAAGAGCTACTAATTGCACTGTGAAAATATAAAAGGCCAGTACAAATTACTATTTTGACATAACTGGCAGGGGTGGAGAGGTGGTGCCTGCCCACCATCCCTCATTTTCCACTCTTACTATTTTTGTCATCTCTATCTTACTTTTTCTCCATGGTTTATTCTCAATCCTTGTTCTTCAATTAATTTAAATAAGGCTGATTGTTTACTGTATTTAAAAGAAAACAAAACTTTTTAGGACATAACTTTTTGCCGTTCCTTAAAATTTCTGCACTGATTTGATTCAGAGCTTCTTGAAGCATATTCTATGAAGACAGCAAAGACACAAGCTGATCTGCAGAATTACTGTAGATCTCCATTGAGTTACATATCCTTAGAAGCACAATACTTAAATGAGATTATTTGGGTCATTTTGTAATCCTTAGCCAGTAGAGACTATTAGTTGCCAAACCAGGGTAATCAGGCTAGACTATTGCAAATTATTCTCCTCATCGATAAACATTATTTTATATAGCCCATGTTGTATATATTAAATAGCAAAGACTTTTGAAAATGTTCAAGTAACACAATGAAACAGGGACAGTATTAAAATGTATATAGATAATATACATATTTTTCTTCAGCAGAAAACTAAAGGTTTGATTTTCTACTAAGCTCTTATCTGGAGCTTATCTGTATTATAAAGCTTTTTACCTAAATAATTTAGAAGGCCCTCATTAGTATTAATTTCACCCAAAATAATCGTGGAATTTGGAGAATGGAAGTAAGTATTTATTTCGTTCACAAAGATATCTGGTCCTCCAGGTGGAGCTTAGCTGTTGTATAATAGCCTAAATCAGGTACACTGAAATCAGTCTCATGGACTGTCAAAGGGCTGGACCAGGACCGGCGCTTATTTCCATACATTTCATCTTCCCTCCTGGGTTTAAATGTAACTTGGTTCTTGGGAACGTTAGGCACGTCATTGCGGTATGAACAGAAGGATCAAGCACCCTGGGGATCAAGCATGCCCTATATCCACGGTTCCTTACCTGGGAGGAAGGCAGGGTGGGAACACAAGACAAAAAAGGTGGGCATGAAGTTCTCTGGGCTCCTGCTGAGGGCAGAACATGGATATTCTGCTAGTCTTCTCCACTGCAATTTACAAAAAGGCAGGAAAATGTTACAAAAAAGGCAGGAAACCTCGGCCTCATATCAGAACTGAATTCTACAGTGTAACAGCATCAGGGATTTAACATCAGTGTCCCAGAGAGGAGGTAACACCTAGCAATTCCCATGTTGCTTCTGATGAGATGTTGTATGTATAGGTCCACCATAAATAGATCATGTGTGAGTTCTTGTGCCCTTATAACTTCCATTTTGCGGTTTCCAGGACTTGAAGTGGAAGTACAGCTTGCTGGAAGAGCTTGATTTAATACCCAACAACCTGAACGGGAAATGGTTTAGTTGCTCTAGCCAGGGAAAGATTTCTCCTATCAAAAGGTGGGGCTAGATTTTCATTGACATCTCTGTCTCCCCATTCATATAATGTATTCATAGTAGTTTACATAAAATTATTCCATTCCATCAGAAGATCATATTCCTACCCAGATGGCAGTACCGATTCAGACTGCACAGTTTCAAGAAAGCAGATGGGAAGAAAGGCTCTTAAACCTCTGGAATTATCCCAAATATACTGTATGCCACAACTGGCAAAAAGAAAAAGAAAGTAAAGGGTAAGGCATCAGCCAGATAATGAAGGGCCCAAGAGAAGTGAATTCAGCCACGGAATGACTAAGCCGATGTAAAATCACTGTAAAGTTAAAAAAAAAAAAAAATTATAAAGCACATACTTCTCTATTTGCCTTAAGAAAGCAATGCCATATTCTATAACATTTTACATGATCAGGAAATGAGAAAGAATAAGGACTTTTAGCTGGTTTACGAGACCGTTTATTCACAGATAACAAAGCACTTTCTTAACATAAGCAGTTAGGGGTTTCTTCCTGATTTTCTAAAATGCTAACTTATCAAAATCAACATGTTTGGTGAGAACATGTTGGTTGTTGCTAAATCCCAGTAAAACTCAGAAGAATCTGCCTGGTGTCCCACCAGCCTGTCCCTCTGTCCTCGTGGCAGCCCGTCAGGCAGGCTGCTGCAGACTCCACGCGTCCAAGCTCCTTGTCCCTCAGCACCCCAGGAGCATCGCGCCATGCAGGACCCCCAAATCCTCGGGCTTCTACCTGGCAGGTAGATTGGAGATGACCCAAGAAGCCTCAGGAACGCTCTCAGTATTTCACAGCGAAATGTCATTCTGACCTTCTCTAAGCAAAGGGTCAGGATTTTCATTGCATGGAAAATTTCAAAATGTCCTTTTTTGTTGCAGTTCTGAATGGTACTATTTTTAGTTTCCAGAGAATAGGAATTCCAGTGTCTGTTTAGATCTAGTCAGTACACATTCTCCTTCCTAGAGAAATCTAGGCTCGCTGACTTACTGTCTAATGTTTTAATGACTTTTCTAAAGTAAAGAGACAGTGAATCAAAAGTCAAGCATACGATTCCCAGTTTTGTGCTTGAAAAGTAGTCCACCCCTCACACTTTTTTTGTGTTCAGAATAATTTTCCAGAGCTTTCCTAACATCGCCTGAAACCATCACAACTTTGCCAGCGCCACTATATTAGTTTCAGAGGAAATGAATTCTAGCAACAGCTCAAAATTTTAGTAAAATTTTCATAATGGTAAAGGAGTTAAACAGCGACTGTTTCCTCTGTTCATGGTTAGAAAACGTATCACATCATTGGTGTCGTTCCAGTTTGTAACCAAAATACCATGCTCAAACCGTGTTAAAAATCACCTATTTTAACTGAGTGAATTAATGTAAAAATGGTCATTTCTGAGTTATAAAATTATTTAATTGCCAGATTCCGGAGAGAAAGCAAGTTGATGGGAAGGCACAGAAAGTGATTGTTTGACCTCTCTGGCCACACACGCGCTATCTGCTTGATGCAGTCTTGCGTTGGGAGATACAGAATCTCAGCCACCAGACCTGATACACAAGACAAGGACAGCGTAGTGCCTGAAGAATATTAATTCTTGAAGAGACTGCCACATTATCATTTGTTGGCATACCTCCAGCAGGACTCAGCTATTTTAGCATTCGCAGCTCCTCCAGTTAATATTCTTTGATATCCATCCTGAACAGATGTTATTACCAAGGTTATCTATAGTTCTGTCTTCTCCGCTGATTGAATGGGAAGGTTTGGAAGGATGAGCACTTTAGGCAACAGCGACACTCGTTTTTGTCTACTCAGGCCTTAATCAGTTTTATTCCTCATCACCTCCTTTCTGCATTACCTTTCTAGCTGCTGCTGGCTTAGATTTTTCTTCCAAAATATAAAAGAAGGGCTATGAACATCATTTTGCCCCTTCCTTTTTTTTTTCAGTCTAAACTTCCAGAGTCTCAGAAAGTGCTATGGCACTTCGTTATTTTTTTTTAACCTCCTCTGTTTAAACTAGTCCCACTCATCCCATCCAGTATCATCACTGGTATAGAGGTAACAGACAAGGGAGGGACCACATACTGTTCCAAATAGCTCTGGATGAGGTCACGCTCATGCAATAGAAGAAACAGTGGAAGAGGAATTGGCAAGGGAAGGATGTGGAAGATTGCTGGGGATAGACAAAAGACCACCAGAATGAGACTAACCGTACAAGGAAGTATTTTGTCACTGCTCTGATATACACTCTGTAAAGCAGAACAAGAGAAAACCTGTCTTTTTGAACTGTAACTAACAACAGCATAAAGCCCTAACTTCCAAACCGCAGAAGAGGGAGAGACAGAAGACAGTTCTGCAAAAATATAATTGCACAGTTATGAGCCTAGTTTGCACGTATCAATCATACAAAGGCATGAGTAAATAACCAAAAAGGCTTCTAAATGCAAATCATTTTCACATACACCTACTTGATCTGCAGCAGGTACTTGATCCACTGCAAATGCAATGCAAGTCTTATTTACAGCTTTGTTTCATGCTTCTGAAATTCCTTTAAAAAAAGATGTACCAAATGTCTAAAATTACAGAAAACTAGGTTCAGCGGCAACACCACAGCTTGAATGGACTCTCAAAGAAGAATGAAAGCATCAATTTTTACTGCAACCTGTCAAATATGTACTACTGAGGCATATGTGTTTCTCTTCCTTTCTTCCTGTGCTAACAATTCGATCAACAACGAGAAAAACTAGCAGGCTTTCTCTGCCTAATCCCCCATCTTCTATCTCCAAACGGACTATCATAGGAGGCACTAGAATTTACCGCTATTTCTAGCTTCTTGAAAGCACAAAAATAATGATTTTCCCCTGTTAATTTCCGAAGAGATTCATGAGACTCGAAAACCTCCTGTAACCTTGTTTTGGCCTGTGCGCTTGCAGATATCCAGTGACCGAATGCTTCCTAACTGAGATTGCCCAGTACTGCTGATGTTCATGCTGTTCAGCAAATTTCAGTATTTTGTTTGCCCACTCCTAGAAGCAAAGTATCTTTTGATTACATAGGATTTGAGCCGACGTCTGCTGGGGTTCAGAGGACACTGCCAGGCTTATCTCTCAGAATTTGCCTTTTCTTCACAGGGTCTAGGTCAGGGTTGTACTTTTGCTGCTGAATTTAACTTACACGTCATGTGTATTTAGCAGAAAGTGAAGGATTATGTTATGTTCATATTAAAGGCAATTACACCTTCCTTTTCTTGTGAACAGATGATATGCATAGCTGGGACACTTATGTGATGAAATAAAGCTGCTTCAATAAACAAACATGAAGTTAGGAAAATGAAAGGGAAATATAAATTTGTAAAATGTGTGACTATATCCGAGCTATATTCCCAGTTCCATTTCTGAAAGTGAAATATTGATTTATATGACATTTAAAAACACATCCGGTAGAAGACTTTCAGAAAGCCTATTCCCTAATTTTGAGTATTGGTTGCATTCTTGCCTTTCAGGATACAAATGCATACACTGAACATGATGTAAATGTTTCACTGGTTCTCATGGATTCCTCATTAATAAATAACTAATGAGAATTAATTTTCTTTAATTATGTATTATAAAATAAACAGATCTTTAAAAATGTAGGCAGAGCTGGTGAATAAAGCTGGTATTACAAAACCATAAATATGCCTGGCCCATGTTTAACCTCGTAACCAACTGAGTGCAAAAATTGACCACTCCCCCTGCGTGTTAAAACTAACCAGAAAAAGAAAGAAGGAAAAATGCTGTGGTTTGAGTCCCCTTTTCTTCATCTCTGTGCTAGAGATACTAGGAATGCAAAGTGGATTTTTTTCTTGCATTTGACCTCTAAAGTACATTTTTCTTTTCTTTCTTTCTCACAGTCTAAGTAAAATATGTTTCCTCTAACAACTTCTATTAGAAAATAGAAAATATTTTCTTAAACCGAGAAATGACATCTCAATCCTGCCTTTTCAAATGTAGGCGTTGGCTTATCCCTAATACTATCTGCTTGTGCTAGAAGCCCAGCAGACTCAGACACCGGTGACGTAATGCCAGAAGTAGAACAATATTGACATTTTATATTTTTAATTGTATGCTCCTATCTTCACTTTTACTTTACGAGCTGCAGAATGATTTTTGCTACCTGCCAGAATTGCACAGACAACAGCATTCAACAGCTCTTTAACACCTGCAGCCTTACCAAGCTGAACTGAGAAATACCGAGCAATGCCGGTGATGTTATGTCTAGTCCATTAATATAAGTGCTTCTTTAAGTTGCCCTAATTACTTTTGACCGGAAACATATTATCTGTTATTGCCCGCGCTGCCAGCGGCGCGGCGCTGCGGGAGGGGGTGCCGGCAGCACTCGGCTCCCCGCGGTGTGGGAGGGTGGAAGCTCTACCTGTCCCCGGCTTTACCCTGCACATCACGGGTTCACAATAAAACAGTCCTGACACTGACCTCGCAAAGACCCAGCAGCTGAAATAGCCTTAACAAGGTATTAACACAGCAACATGCCCCGTAAACTATTACCAGCTGCAGGCTGGGGAGGAGAGCGAGGGCAAGGGAGGGAGGGAGAAGG
>NW_009191914.1:49666-52433 GCF_000690835.1 Fulmarus glacialis
GAAAAGGAGGAAAAGGCCGTTTCACAGCTGGAGGAGCCCTGGCATGTTCTTCTAACCTCTTTTCTGAATTTAGCTCGTACTTGCACGGCAAGGTGTCCTGAGCTAAGGGTAAGCTATGTCTTATACCCTTACGTCTCGCAGTGCCTGATCTGGCTTCTCTGCCGAGTCCCACCGAACCACACCATGCTGTTTTAGCAACAACAAACACACTTAAAACAACGCCAGAGAAAGCAGAGTTTATTTGCCTTAATTACAGGTGGCTAGCAGCCTGCTGAGCAAAGAGAGAGAGCAGCAAGTGGGAATATGCCAGCCCCTGCGCAGTCCCATTAGCGTTTTATGAGTCTAGTACATCGAAAAGTATGCTCCCAGTGTAATCCAAATTTACAGTTGGTCTACCTGCAATATATTAATTAAGATAAGATTTACTTCACTGGCGATTCTGCCTTTGGGACTCTTTGGGCTACATTGCTGCACTAATCAGAAACACTTAAAAAACAGAACCTTAATTTCATTTTACATTCAGTTGAGCATGTATACCATTCGCCACGCAGCAGTGCTCAGCGCGGGGTTGTTACTACAGTGCCCAAAAACGTAGTTCGATGGTAGGCTGCCTGTCACAGCTGTACCACTGAACTTCAAGGACAACCCACCCAGAAGCTAGAGCTGCTTGAATAGTGGCAGACGATGTTACCAGGATTCAAAAAGTTAATATTTAAATGGTTTATAAAAGTATCAGGAGCTACTATAATAAACATTAAGGGAAAGATTGCTGGAAGGAGGAAAAGCCTTGGGTCTCAGGACACAAGCTTAACACTAACTATTTCGGCTTGAGAGGGCAATTTATTCCATACTGCAGTCTGCACTCTGATACAGCCGATTCTAGCTTCTGTCTGGTCCAGTATCCCCACCCTAACAAAGGCTCTTCTGATACACTCTGGCAATGCCAAAAAAACCTTTTCCTTTGAGCTAAAAACATTTACATGAATAACAAGAAGCCGAAGAGCTGCAGTGCTTTTCATTGAAGGGCAGGACAAAGGAAGAGAAGGAGGTGTTCACCCATTAAGTCTTCAAACGGGATGGGAATGGAGCTGTATCGTGATGTGTTGCAACTCACTCACCCGCTCTATGAGCCCAGCTGAATTATTTGTACGCATTATCTTTCATTGTCTGATCAGTTGTCTGGCGGGTGAGCAAAAACAATGCCTTGCGCTAGAGGCTAATCAGCAATCCCAATTAATAAAGAACAAATAGCTAAAATGAAAAATTCAGTACAGAGCCTGTAGTCATAAAAGATTACATCCAGACTCTTCTATGTGAAGTTATAAATAAGCAAATGTTAGTGCTGTTGTAGCTATGATGGTCTAAAGAGAAGATAACCAAGGCTGTAGGGGGATTAGGCCAAATCATTGGCCTAATGATTTGGTATGTTTGGAAATAACATGCAAGCTTTCAGGCTTGAACTTTCTCAATCAGACATCATAAGAAACAGTAAAATCCATGCTGGGAAGATGTCAGAAATAATTTTTATTAGTTTAGACTAGTGATTATAACATTGATTAATCAGCTTGAAAGAAAACTAGTTAGCACTTGCAGCACAGAAAGATATGAGCAATGGAAGAGATCATTGGAACATATGTAAGAGGCTGTTAAGCCAAGGTTTTTACTTACTCACACACTGTTAGCTTCCATTTGAGTTTGAAACTTCAGCTTCCAGGCTTAGGTCTTTTGAGGATATTTTATATGTCTAAAAAGAGGCTCAGAACTGAGCAATCAGTTCTGGGACAGTGGTATGAAACATTTTGAGGAAGCATTTTTTCGCTTTAACTGGGTGTCCCTGCCCTTGTCACCTGCCTGTGTGTCATATGTTCACTCTGATGCCTACTGATTATTCAATTTCAACCATTCATTAAATTTAATGAAGACATTTGTTGCATACATGAGGTATGTTCCTGTATAGAGTCCACACTTAACAACGAGGATAGTAAAGTCTTTGAGAGAAAAACAGAATCAACTTATAAAGCCAGTGAGCAAAGGAGACTGAATTCACGGTTCGGGTTGTAAGACATTGTGCTACCAGCTGTACTGGAAACCACAATCTACTAACTTTTCAGTACCTAACTGCAGCCAAGTCAGATCTGACTGCAGTGGCAGAAATTGTTGGCCAGGCTGTAGTCTGTCATTGTATGTCCTTTTCCCCTTGTCCCTGAACTGATGAGAAAAATAAAGAGTCCTAAAGTACACAAGTACTTTTTTAGAGAGATGTGCAGTAAGGATGCGGTGAGTTCAGCTGACCGAGACAGAAGAATAAAGGGACAAAACAGGTAAGAAAAAATAGTGAGAAAAAATGACATTCAGAGGGAACACAAAACAGGAATAAGAAGGAAAAGAAAAGTGAGGGGGAAGGAAGACAAACAGAGATTGTAGTTGGATGAACCATGGAAAAAGGTGGGCAGAGTAAAATGTTTAACACAACAGAGTGAAGAGGAACATGACAGAAAAGAGAATCCAGCTGAAGAAAACAAAGTCTAAAGGTCATGTTGCATCTAGAAACAGAACATGGGAAAAAAAGGAAAGAGTTAGAAATAAAAGTGGAAAAGAGTGAAAAGGTTTTTTAAAATAGTGAAAATGTGCATGAAGAGTAAGTGAAAGTGAGTTTTGATGATGAGAAAGTATCTTTTTAAGTATAGATAGGAAACATACATGAATGCATGGAGAGTGAAAAGTGGAGAATACATGGGGGAAAAAGCAATTAAAATAATTAAAATAA
>NW_009191915.1:0-3081 GCF_000690835.1 Fulmarus glacialis
AGTGTATTCAGGTGCGATCGCCAGCTCCAAGAAAGAGCGAAAGCCCTTTCCTTCCCCAAGATTCAAGATCAAAAAACGAGTAATGCCAGGACGGCAACTGGGCCTGCCTGTCCGGCAAGTGAAATCCTATCAAAGGATAAATGATAATGGCCCATACCTTTTAATTCCAGTTGGCCCTCGACAGCAATTGGTAAAATTTCTAACAGATACAGGAGCACAAATTTCAATACTAACACAACAAGATGCCGAGAAGCTGGGTGTACGACCTGGACGGCAAAGAGTTAAAAGCACTGGCGTGAACGGAGCAAGTGTTACTGCCAAACTGCAAATTTATGGCTCCCGGGTGAGTAGCGCATGTCGTCTACTCGCTTTGCAGTTAAAGATGACAATGGAAATATTTTAGGTTTCGACGTTTTGAACGGCCGAACCTGGCGCTTGCTGGACAGCAGCGTGTGGTCTTTTAGTTCAAATATCGACCCTAACCCTGATAAAAATCAGGAAGCTGTAGTGCATGTACTCTGCACAGCTCCTGCACTGCCTGATTCAAAAATCACCAACATCCCGCAGTATCCAATTTCTACTGCGGCACGAACTGGAATTTCTGAAGTAATATCTGATTTGGAAAAATGGCACATTATCTCCAGAATGCACTCCCCACATAATTCACTGGTTTGGCCAGTCCAAAAACAGATGGGAAGTGGCATCTAGCAATTGGTTATTGGCGCTTAAATGCCAGCACAGCTCCACTAACGGCTGCAGTACCCAATATTGCAACTTTAACAGCCACATTACAAGCAGCCACACAGCCATGGGTGGCAGTACTAGATGTCCGAGAGATGTTCTTTATGGTCCCCTTGCAGAAGAAGGGTAAAGAGAAATTTGCTTTTACTTGGGAAGGTATACAATACACCTTTAACAGACTCCCACAGGGGTATAAACATTCATCCACAATTGCTTATGCTTACAGACAGTCTCACTTCCTCAGAATATGAAACTGTACCAATATATAGATGATATTCTAATCAGAGGAGATTCCTCTGAAGAGGTAGGGGAAGCAGCAACACAATGTGGCAAACGCTACATAAAGCAGAAGTTGAAATCCCACCGGAGAAATGTCAGGGACCAAGTAGAGAAGTAAAATTTTTAGGTATTTGGTGGATTGCAGGTAATGCAACAATTCCACCAGACACCCTAAGTAAAATAGAGCAGTTGCAGATGCCCCAATCCAGGAAAGAATTACAACAGCTTATGGGTACTTTAGGATATTGGAGAAAACATGTACCTGGTTTTTCTATCATTGCTCACTCACTATACTCACTTTTATGAAAGGGAAAACCATGGACATGGAATTCAGAACGTGAAGAGGCAGTCAAAACTCTAATACAGGAATTAAAAACATAGTAGTCATTGGGACCAGTACATCCCCATGACCCTATTACAGCAGAATGGGGTTTTGCTGAACATGATACTTACTGTAATCTATTCCAAACTGGCTCTAACGGACCGAAAAGACCTTTGATGTTCAGCTCGACTGCATTTAAAGGAACAGAACAGAGATATTATGAGTGAGCAAAGGGACTATTGTCTTTAGTCCAAGCAGTTAACAAATTAAACCACTAAGGGGTAACCTGTCCGGAAAAACCCCGCCGAGACTTGTATTATTTTCCCTTTCCAGGAATGATACCGGGAATGATACCAGCACACCTCCCCTGGAGATTGGGTTAACCATCGAAGGATTGCTTATCCTTCTTGCAGAAGTAATCATCGCCAGCATGAACCAAATTTGGCTTATACACCAACAAGCCCGACGCATGGGGTGAAGACCCTCGCTTCCTTTATTTGTGCTAATCAATATGGTAACTGTAGTACATTCTGCACCATACATGTTTCTCAGTTGTGGGTGCAATCTACTGTAACAGCAATTATAAGGGAAGGTGATGAGGGCACCTTACCCACTGAAATTCAAAAGGTAATTTGGGATAATACAACAAAATTTAAAAGGGAATTCCAATCCTGGTGGCATCTAGTCAATTTTACCTATAACCCTACTGACAGTAAAGCCATAGTTTTTGTTTTAACAGTACGCAGTGCTTTGGTATACACCATATACCCAATCATTGCGCTGGGATTAAATCACAATGGAACTGTACCCTATCCATTACAGCATAGAGTATGGGCCCAACAAAATGGGAACAAATGGCAAACTATTGATGTGAATGCATGTGTTGTACAGGAACAACAGGGATTTATTTGTGAAAGTAATACCATTAAGGCCCAAGACATTTGTCTTGACACTGAACAAAATATTTGTCGTTTTGAAATACATCCTGATGAAACCCCTGAAACTGTACTTGTGTATGTTGGAAATGGATGGGTTTCTATGAGAACCCTTTGTGATTCTATGCTTACAGACAACACCACTGTGGAAAGATATAATCACTCAAATATCTATATTTGTAATTTTACCAAAATTATGGGATGTGACTTTGAATATTCAGCTCCTGTCACAACCCACCAATTGCTACAATTGAACTACACATCCTATCAAGATTTACTACCTACCCCCATTGGAATGAATCTTACATTAGTAAGAAAACTGTTGCAACGTGATGACCTGAGCCAATTACTAAAACAAATCCGGACCAACGGACAAAGAACTCTGATTACCGTCCACCAAGATGCAGAGAAGATACACCATATCCTAGAAAGAGTGAAGAAGGATGGAGAACATCGCTGGTGGGATACCTTATTTGGATGGTCACTGACAGCAACAGGAACTTTGAATTGAATGTTACATCTCACCATAATTTTATTAGTATCTTTTATGTTATGCTTATTGTCGAACGTTGTCCTATATGTTAGAGTGTGGAAGATGGCTAGACGGGTGGCACTATTACCAAAATCTCCTTGTATATATAACACTTCTTAATCACATTTAACAAAACTTTAATGATTAGGTAGACCAACAAAAATTTCCCTCAAATTACAACTGGAATACGGCATTGATCTGTTTATAGGCACAGAGGCAAGGGGCGACCACACCGCCACTCTGTGAGAGAGAGGTGGATTGACTTTAGTCAA
>NW_009191916.1:0-44165 GCF_000690835.1 Fulmarus glacialis
CCAGATGGAGATCGGTGACAAGTGGTGATGCTCAGGGATCTGTACTGGGACCGGTACTGTTTAATATCTTCATCAAGTACATAGACAATGGGATCAAGTGCATCCTCAGCAAGTTTGTTGAGACGACACCAAGCTGAGTGGTGCGGCTGACACGCCTGAGCGATGGGATGCCATCCAGAGGGACCTGGACAAGCTCAAGAAGTGGGCCCGTGTGAACCTCACGAGATTGAACAAGGCCACATACAAGGTCCTGCACCTGGGTCGGGGCAACCCCTGGCATCAATACAGGCTGAGGGATGAAGGGATTGAAAGCAGCCCTGCTTGGGGGTACTGGTGGATGAAAAGATGGACATGAGCCAGCAATGTGCACTCACAGCCCAGAAGGCCTGGGCTGCATAAGAAGAAGCGTGACCAGCAGGTCGAGGGAGGTGATTCTGCCTCTCTACTCTGCTCTGGTGAGACCTCACCAGTACTGCTTCCAGCTCTGGAACCCTCAGCACAGGAAAGAGATGGACCTGTTGGAGTGGGTCCAAAGGAGGGCCATGAAGATGATCAGGGGGATGGAACGCCTCTCCTATGAAGAAAGGCTGAGAGAGTGGGGTTATTCAGCCTGGAGAAGAGAAGGCTTCGGGGAGACCTTATTGCAGCCTTTCAGTACTTAAAGGGGGCTTATAAGAAAGATGGGGACAGACTTTTTAGCAGGGCCTGTTGCGACAGGACAAGGGGGAATGGTTTTAAACTGAAAGAGGGTAGATTTAGACTAGATACAAGGAAGAAACGTTTTACAATGAGGGTGGTGAAACACTGGAACAGGTTGCCCAGAGAGATGGTAGATGCCATCCCTGGAAACATTCAAGGTCAGGTTGGACGGGGCTCTGAGCAACCTGATCTAGTTGAAGATGTCCCTGCCCATGGTACAAGGGTTGGACTAGATGACCTTTAAAGGTTCCTTCCAACCCCAACTATTCTATGATTCTGTGATTCATCCACACAGTTGAAAAACTAGTTACTATGAATAATAATGATATTTCTAGGAGACTTCCCTTGTCCCATACATTTCCTGGGACATGTCTCAAGGACAGAGTAGAAATAATTAATCTAAGGAAAGATGATATTCTATCAGTACCTCTGGGCAGTGTTGATAAAATCAAATCAAACGCTAAATGAAGATGCAAACTAGATTACCCTTCATAAAATTGCACACTGATGAATTTGTAGTGGATCATAGGCAGACAAAAGCCCACAGAAAAAACCTCACATAATTAGTGACTGAACTGTTTCTGTGTGGAAATTGAACTGCTACTTCCCTTCCTTTTCATTGGAAAAAACATTCTTTCAGAATGCCCCAAGATTTCATAATTTTTAAATTTTTATTACTTCTGATTTTATACTGAGGGACAAGAGAGAAGTCTCCTGAATGACCCCCCTCACATGAGTGTTCCACATACACAAGTTGATAACTGCATCTCTGGATACTTATCAAAGCACTTTGTGTTTAATTTGTCCTATCTCTTCACCAGTGAATGACAATTTCAGGGGGCAAAAAAAAAGCCAAACCTGTCTAGATAAAAAGCTATTGACTAAGAAGCTTTTTTAGCTCTACCTTACAAGTTATTAGCGCAATTTTTTTCTGTGTTTGGTATAAATGGAGACTATGTCATTTGAAAGTATCCAGCAACACCAACATATTATTAAGAGGTTTGACTGTGCCACAGAACACTGATAAAAGGTAAACCTTTGAGAGGTTCTCCAAAACCCCCTCATTTCTATTTAGTAAAAATTATTTTCTCAGTACAAACTGAACTGCTCATAACTATTATATGACCATCTTGGTTAATGATGTTCACAGTGAAAGCAAGAGTTGTAGTTTTAGTTTACAAGATATGCTATCATTTGATTCCCTTTTTTCCCTTAAATTGCAAACTCTGCTCCAACCAGTGGCCACACAGCCTCATTTACTTTGCAGAGGCTCCTGGGTTATGAACAATTTAGTTACACTAAGTCTGAATGAAGTCTATGTAAGATCCCACCAACATTTGAAATTCCTATTTTCCATTAATAGTCACCGCTTTCAACTCTACTAATATGTTTTCCACCATAGTGATGAATGTTAATTAACAACAACAACAAAAAAAATCCTAATCCACCAAGCAGCTTTGGCCCTGGGTGAAGACAGCAAGTAGAATTTTATTGTGCTGCTGTGATATACATTAGAAGTTTATCTGGATTTTTCATTAGTCTTAAATATTACCAATTATAATTTGTTTTTTTCTCCTGTATGTAGTTAATGCATAGTTAACATTATTAATCTTCTGAATGCATAATTTAGTTCTCTGTCCTGCTTTCAAGCTATGGTTGGTAAGGCCCCTGTGATGGCCTGCATTTGTATGCTATCCAGCACACTGGTGAATGTGGTCGATGACTAAGACTCCAAAATGCTGTGATAACACAAGTAAATAAAGGAGCAACAACCTTCTATTTTGTTCTCTGCAGGCTGCTATACTACCTTAAACCTCTTTGTATCAGTTGTATGCCAAGCCTAATAAATGACTGCACAAACCAGTTACCAACTTGTGTGTGCTTGGAGGCCTGCAGCTCTGAAACACAAACCTCCCATCTCTGCCAGAGCCGTTTCTATTCTGAAAACACCCCAGTTCCCTGGTAGCCTACAGGGACACCATTCAGAATGAGAGATGCATCCACTGTAAAGTATTTAAATGGAATATGGAGCTGCGGGGAAGCTTAATTGCTAACAGGAAACACTGAGGCACTGCAGAAAAGAGGGGACAAGGGAGTGCTTTTTGGAAGGAGAAACAAACAGAAGGCAAAACTACCTGAAAAAGTAAAATGCAATCCAGTAAGGCCAGAAATGCAACATACTATACTCTGATAGGTGTAGTCACCTACAGGATAGGGAACAACTGACAAAGAAAAAAATTCAGAAAAGTATCTTGGAGTTATAGTACACACCAAACTGAACTTGAACAAATAATGACTTGTTAGGGAAAAGGCAAACCCTATACTGGGACATATAAGTCGAAGTCTCACCTGCAAGACGTATGAAGTAATGCTTTCTGCTGTATTCAACATTTGCAAAGCCTCAGCTAGAGTGCTGTGTTCAGTTTAAAACATGGCACATCACATGCTGTCCATCTAAAGAGATTCCGGGGAAAGAAAGAAGAGTGATAGGAGGCCCAGAAAATACAATCTGCTAGAAAAACTGAACAGAGTGCAGGTTTGGTTTTTTTTTTTTAAGAAAAAAAAAATTGCAGGGACACATAGTGAGTGTCTGTAAATATGCAGAAGTTCCCTGTAACTAGAAAGAGAATCACCTGTCTTCCATGTCTGCGAGGGACACAAAGCAATGCATTTCAACTGCGGCAAGGGAATTTAGGTGAGACCTTGTGGCGGACCCCCTGCTCCCTGCAAAAGCTTTTTAACAGCAAATACGGTGAGACACTGGGACAGATTCCCTAGGGAGACTGAAGGCTTTTAAGCACAAGGCAGGAATGGTACAAGCAGAAGTGACCTGCCACAGAGCCCAGGACAGATCAGCATGCTCTAGCCTTGGTAGCCACGATGGCCAGCTTTGGGACATGGGTACCTGCCCATGTCATCACCACCTCCAACCACATTCAGGCACTGTAGTTCCTTCCCTTTCCCAGTTTTTCTGTCCCTGGGTTATTACAGCAGCTCTGCCACGAGTTTTTCTCTTCACAACTGCAACATCACCTGCTGGCAGTAACAGCTGGCTCCTCTCTTCTTGCAGCAAAAGCCAGTATCCTACCTCTTGGACTGCAATGGATTAGATTATCTTTTGAGATTGCTTTTACCCATGTTTTATATGATTTCGAGAAGAGAAGCTTCAAAAGTAGAAGCAGAGAAGACAAAGGGACTGAAAAAGAACAAGTGCCTCCCTTCTCCCTGCCTTCTACCTTTCACAAAACCATGATTGTCTGAGAGATGTGGAGGCCATCCAGGGAGTTTACATATATAATAAAATTTACAGGAACAACTGGTGAGAATAGAGATGCATTCAAAAATCCACTACTTGCATTCAGAATTTGTACTAGTTAAGTTTCAGAAAATGGTTTAAATTTTTAAATATTGAAAACGTAAATGTTAAAATTAAAAACGAAAAGAAAATCTTTTAAAACTTGCCCATATATATTACAGATGTGTAAACACCTATAAACAGAATGCACAATATTTTATTCTCGAGTAGCATGGGCTTCACTAACAAGTAAACAACTGTAATTACTATCGTTCTGCAAATCTGCTCAAATTTAAAAAACATCCCATGTCAGACACAGATATATACCTGATATATAACTCTTACCAAATGTAAGTCCCCTTCTCTGGAAACCCAATGACTACTCAAGGGACTTACACGACACTGCTAGCACAATACTGAAAAAGACAACTAGAAGAGTCTGGTTGTCTCGGTGGCCTGGTAAAGGAATTCAATGCGTTTCCCTACTAGATCAATGGCTCGAATGCTGGCCCACACCAGTGATGGCTGACAAGTGCTGTCATCTAATAATCTTTTGCCAGCTGTGTGAATAAAACCAATGATTGTGGTCCCAGAGCAATCTGTCCTCAATGCAGCATTATCATCACAATTTAACACCCTCCTGGGTAGGCTCCATGAGGCAAAGTAATGGGTGGGCAGATGGTTAGAAAAATTCCCACACTTGCAGAGGAGCGCTCTCATTCTGAACAATGCTAGCACGCCAAAATTTGACATTTAGCCTCAAAAAAGGGACAGAGAAAAGAAAAGTGGTAGCTACCTCTTCTTTCTTTCAGTAGAGGACTATACATGCAGTCCTTAGTGTGCTGAAATTTTCCATTTTTATGACTGCTTCATCTGAGCAAGAATTGAACAGCTACAAAGAAGCTTTGGAGCAGTTTTTTTATGGAAGCATCCTGTGTGTTTGATCCTCCACCATTGATGGAATTGGTGGTTCAATATGCACTATACAAGACACACAAACACCAATACTGATCAAAAGACAGCATTTTGTCAGCATTTAATACTATTAGAGATATCGAGAGTGGGGGCTTTTTATTGATACTGAAGTTCTATGAACTGCTACTTGTGTAAGACTAACAACTGGCTTGATTAAGTTTTCAAACCACATCTGAAGACTCAACTCTGAGAATCAGCAAAAAGAGGAGTAGCAAACCACTGCCATTAGAACAGCAAATCATCAAAACATATCCCCAGTGCAACACCTCATCAATGTGCAACCATAGACAAATTTCATTCTGAATGTTTCTGCTCCTGTAGAATGAAGCTAATAATACTCACTACCTTTGAGAAATAACACTGCTATGCTTATACAAAAGGGAGAAGAAAAGTTGAAAGAAGATTCCCACTGAGAATCATTAAATAGAATTCTTACTAATCTTGTGAGTAAGGGAGTTAATTAAAATAGTAATGTGCTCATGGTTAATTACTGGAGGTGAGATTTATCACAGGAGTGAACACGAAAGCTGGAGAAAAAAGAGAAGGGAAGATATCTTCAGTGATTTGTTTAGAAAGAGGACAAGAAATGAGCATTTTCACAACAACATTCTCATTTTAATCTCTCTATATCAGCAAAGAATCTACCTACTGAGATTCCTGAAGGCTTAAACACACATGTTCATTTAATGTGTCCAAGTGAGTGACTTTTTAATCTTTTTCCTGATGGCAAAATGTATTTCACCATTTATTGTAAAAATCAAAACTATTTTTTATTTACAATTAACAATACAATCATTTAAGATACGGGAGGCTGTAAAACAATCCTTTAAGCTCCATTACAATTGCTTAAGCTCTTGTTTAAAACTCCTGTGTGTAAAAAGGGATTCTCTACACTATGTTCAATGGTTACAGCTCTGTTTCAATCCATGTTATTTCGCCTTGTGTTTAAGGAATTCTGAGAAAGAAACAGAGCACAGAATGCAGCTTGGGATCAAGTATGCCAACTAACAGCTTCACTCACTAGAAATGTCGAAAACAAACCACTGTGAATTCAAACAAAAGTTCTACTGTGTAAGGCATAAGAATAATATTTCACAATGAGTTTTAGTTAAACTACTAAGCAACCACTTCTCTCGTAGGCTTAAAACAAATGAATGTTTTTATAATGTCTGAGCATGGAGGTTCTACAGATTCTAACGTTTTAAGAAGCTCTTCAATTCCCTGCACACTTAGCAGAAAAATAAACTAATATTAAAAACTTGGAACTGGTGAAACACAAAGCCTGTATGTCGATCCAAATGAACACAGAGACTGGTATTTTAGTATTATCCCCCACACTGTGTGGTCTGGTATTATGGTAATTCTTCCTAAGAGCAGTTCTGTACTCTTCCATCCCAAACCACATTTCCATTGTTCTGCATTCTGCTGAACAAAAGCTCCCAACATCCTAAGCTATGCAGCAATCCTCTCTGGTATGTAAAAAGGGGATAAAGCAACCCCAGACATTTAGACCTTAAAGCAGGATTTAAATTGGATCAGTGAGGAAAGAAATGCAAAATCCTATCACTTCATCCTCTTACTTGGAATATGGAGATCTGGTTCCTACTCCAGACACTTAAGGAATATCACGGTCTGCCAGAATTACTGGTGTGAATTATCTGAAGTGCATTGAATGGGGCTGCTTAAATATAATGGGTGTAGAGTCAACTGCTACTCCTCTGCTCAGGCATAAGGATTTCAAAGTTCAAGAGCATGTAAGGTCATTATGGGAAATCCTTCACTTGATACTCTTCTAGACATAAAGTCCTTCACACCAAAAATTTCCCCCCTTAAAATGCAGTGTACTGTGGCTGCAAATATGTAACATATTTAATACACAATCTCTTGGCTTTCAAGAAATGCAGGGCCCTAAAACTAGAGGACTATATTTTCAGTTAGTGTTTCTTCACTGACCTGCAATTAGAAGAGGTAATGGCAGATTAAAGTGGTGTCTGTAACAACCACATGCCAAGGGTGTAAGATGCTAAATTCACATCGGCAAACAGCCAATACTGCCACAGTTGTCACTATGATTTTGTTGATGTCCTCCAGAGTGAGACTGTTGTCTTGGTGCCAAAATCACAGCCATTGCCAAAACACTGGCAGAGATCAGAGCTGAAGACTTCGGTCTTCTTCCTGGGAGCTCTGATGGAAGCAGCTCAAATCTCATTTCCCGTCTGCAAGAGGGCAGGCGTCTGCCACACTGTGGCAAGGACTAAAACTGGTGTGTTTCTTCACATTCCGTGCGCACCCCCCCCAATATTTCTTCAATTTCCTCCTCAATGCAATATGGAACCACAAGGAAATAAAAGGAATAAAATAGAAATGAAAAACAGTAAGTGGCTTGTTTCCCCCAAGTATTAATTCTACCCTCCCATCTGTGAGATAGAGGCAGGATTCAAACCCCAAATACTGTTAGAAGCAAGAAAGTCCATCTCCTCAAAAATCAACCCCCTTTTGGCTCTGCTGGATTCTCAGGAAGGGGAAGAAAAGGATGCCAAAACAACTTACTCCCCTGAAGAAAAGGGGAGAATTCTTTGTCTCTGCTCAGAATCAATGCAAAAAAGTACATGCTTCTCTTCTCTGTATGAGTGCTTTTTCTCAACAGAGATAAATTCAGAGCTATTGAATTTCTCTCCAAACTCCAGTGATCTATTCATATATACTTAGATAAGGGAAAGAAACAACAGTAAGACCATCTCTAAATCCATACTGAAAAAAGTGATAATATCAGCTCTTGCATTGCTAAACAGATTAAGCTTACTACAGCTTTCACAGGATGCTGCTTTCCTCCGCTGCCCTCTTTTACTTTTTATTTTAATGAGGGAATCTAATGCTCACGGAATGACACCTCCAGCAATGGCGAGATCCAGGAATAGCATGGGCAGGTGCTGTGCAGAAGTTTCTCCCACAACTTTGCCGATCAACCTCAAGCCTGACTCATCTTCTCTCAGTGTTGTATTTTCCTGAAACAGAGATTAACTGCTGTGCCAAACTGTACGGTGTAAAGTTCTGCTAGGAATTAGAATTGACTGCAGACAAATTTTCCCTATCAATGACTCATAACTTGGAATCAGTGCTGTAAAGGCTTGAAGATGGGGGTGAAAGACTGAACAATAAAACAATAAACTTCTCATGAAAATTACTTCACCTATAGAAATAATTTCTGCAAAAGAAAGAGGAGGAAATTAATCCCAGCCCCAAGAAAAGAAATACCCTTTTCAAGACTTGTCCTTCTTTCATCTCTGCAACAATATCTAAACAGCAACTGCTTTTAAATCAAACTAAGTTTGAAACCAAGTTGTGTTATGAATTTCACTGTTCTTCTGCAAGAGCTAATCCAAAGTGCATCTGTCAATAGAAACATCTATTTTTGGTTCATCTCAAACTATTTTAAGGATAGTACTGGAAGGTATTCAAAGAATGGCAAAAGGAGCCAAACAACATTTTTATTGTTGGAGTTTCAACACTTATAATCCTGCATATCAGCCTAAAAGTAGGTGAGCTGTGAGCCAGGCCAGAAGACTGCTTATCTGTGATTAAGTGTCACTGTGAGGTGTTAATATGGAGAGGCATATAAGAACTTAGTTGGCAAGTTTGTAAAGATAAAATAAAGGTTTTTTATTTAAAGCAGCAGTTGAGTTGTTTATGCAGTAAACAGCTTACGGCAAGTGCTGTTTGTAAGTTCCTGCAAAAGTGTTTCTTCCTCCTGTAAAACCCACCCCAGGCTATTTCCTGAAAAAAGTCTGTCATTGTGATGGATGGAAGCGTGCAAGGAAGCAAAGACAAATTTCAAGAAGCATTTGGTAGAGGAAAAGTTATTAATGCAACTTAGTATATCATTTAACAAAAGTAGCCAGGATAAATTTTTGATGTGTGGCAAGCATTTTTATCAGTCTGACTTTTTCATGAAGGTCACACAGAGTCTTTCAAGGTAAGGGCATATGCACAAGCTACTGCACAGTAAGCTAACTATGTACTTGCAGGGTGTCACACAGAGCCAACAACCTACAGGCACGCTCTTACCCTGGCGTAAATGTCAGGTACGCTGAAACAGCTCTCCTTTCAGTGCAAGGTAAGTTGGCTAATTTGTTCTTACTTTGGGCTGCCAAAGGGTAAGAACTTAACCTCAGGTACTACAAAGCAGCTGCTCTACCATAAATTTACTTAGTGTGGTAAACTTTATCACTGGTCCATGCTTGCACTGCACAGCATCTATGAAATACTGTAAAGTAGATCCAAAAGAGCAGAAAACAGGCACTGTCGCATTTTACAATTGCCATTAATTCAGGTTTCATATACACATGACACCTTATGCCTCAGTTCAAATCTTCTTAACTCAGTTATGTTCAAAGACTGCTAAAGAACAACAACTCATTAAAGTTTCATATATGCTACACAGACAAAGCTAGGAAGATTGCTAGTCTTAGTAGGTATTTCTTCATGTGTATGAGAATAAAGGAAGAACCTTGGCAGGAGAACTGCCTTTCATTAAGGACATGGATCAGGACAAAGCCAGCAACATTTTTCTTTACTACTTAGTAGTTCTGATGGAAAATAGAATTATGAAATAAATTCTGCACTGTTGTTCATTCTCCTGTAATCAGCAATCTTTGCCTATTCTCAGTATATTTCTTGCATTCTTAATTTTGAGTTTCTTTCACAATTCCCTGCAATGTTGACTGAGTTTTGCAATGGCTATGCAACGCTTTCATCTAGGTTGACAGCCATTTATAAACTGCTTTGATAAACTGCCATCTCCCTTTCCCTCCTCCAAGCAGAAGCATCATCAAGGGTCCAAGCGGGACCCCACAAATGGAAACGAGGACTGGAGTCTGGCAGAAGTATGTAGCACTGGCAGGCTGAGTTACTACAAAGGTGGCCAGGCAGTCCCAGCTCCGGCCCTGACAAACAGCCTCTTTCACAGCTCAGCTGAGATTTCTCCATGGATCTGAATGATATGGGAACCTAATTTCCAAGATGTTGCCACACCAAGATCATTTGTTGACAAAAGGCAAAACTGGATGAGTGGTGAGCCAGAGTGCTCTTTATAAGCACTGATCCCAGCATAACTACACAGGTCACATTTCCCTAGAGCTGTTACTGGAGCAGGAGTAAGGAGAAAAGCAGGATCAGTGATACTGACTTCCACCCCATTACAGCCTAATGGTGAAGCCCTGCCAGCGATTTACAAAGTGAAGGTTTCCAAGGGCATAGCAACAGCATGCTTCCTCCTTGAAATTATTTGTATTACTGTTCTACTTTACCTTAATTTAGCATGTAATTGATTTAAATGTAAAATGAGATTTTGTTTTTCCAGACATTTATTTCATAAAATTTGATTTACTAGAAAAATATATTATTTCTAATTTATGGCAACCCCTTCTAAACCCTTTTTAATTACATGGGTATTTGTGTTCCATTATTATCTTTCTGAGTTTGATGGCAGTATTATAATTGTACCAAGTTCTTTCCTAAAGAGAATGTTGTTTTCTTTCTCTTCTTCAGCTCACTATGCCCTGAAGTTATCCTGCGGAAGTCCCTTAATGAATTTGAGTGAAGCAGTAAAAACACATTATCTGTGAGAACACTTCCAGCAAAGCGTCCTCTACAACACACTTATTTCTGTCTGGAGATGCAGAGACAAACAGATGGGGCTGTTTACAACCACCTCATGCACACACACTACCACCTTTATGCTTTTAGAGAATCTGCCGTGTGTATGTGCCAGAGGCAAAATTAAAAATAAGAGATTAAGAAAAATATCTAATCTCCCTTCAAAGACTCCAAGCCATGCTGTCACACTGTTGCTTAACTTTATCTCCTAGGTCCTTTCACCTTTTTCCAGGCTAAGCTTATTTAAATTCCACTTTAGGCACTAGATCTATTCTCTCTCTCCTTCTATTCCGCTCATCTCTCCTCTCTCCCCTCTATTCCACTCTTAACTCTTCAGACACAAAAGCCTACATATAAAATAATTAATTCACCCTCCAGTATTTCTTGTATAAATTGCAGGTATTAAATATGCTAAGCATCACAATGTAACAACTGTTTTTCTAGACTCTTAATTATTTTGGTTGAGTCACCATCCCTGGAGGTATTTAAAAGACATGTAGATGTGGCACTTAACGGACATGGTTTAGTGGTGGACTTGGCAGTGTTAGGTTTACAGTTGGACTCAATGATCTTAAAGGTCTTTTCCAACCTAAATGATTCTGTGATTCTATGATTTCAACAAATTTCTATGAACTTCCTCTAGAAGTTCCGTATCTTCCTTAAAGTCCTGACCAAGGCATAGTATTTTATCAGGGGCTTACCAAAGCTTTGTTTAGTGGAAAGATCACTTACTACTTAAAATGTATATTTAGCATAATCTTTTTAGTCACAATACTTGTTATGAGGGCAAAGCAGTTGTCTACGAAGAGCCCTGTATTTTCCTGAACCCGTTTCATATCACCTGTAGCTTACACTGTCTTCCATTGGAATAATTTCTCTTAACTTTATAAGCCTTAAACTTAGCTAATTCTTATACACCTTCACTTACGTGTGAGGAGTAGGCACCTCCAAAGGAGTCTCCACACTACTAAACTGAGGTACCTGCCTGAGCCGTTGGTGCACCTACAATATCATTTCAGCTCAAAACAAAAGTGTGGTTCTAAAGCCATAACAGAGAGGTTTCAGTGTATGCAGACTGGATTCCTTCTGGATGGAACAGTAGCAGATACACTCTAGGAGTACACCAAAAGTACTTCAACCGATAATGGCAATTCGGTTCACAGAACAGGACTACAGCTAGTCCAAAGTAAAACTCTCAAAACGGACATTGGATCCTCAGTACAAACCATTTCGCTCCTGCGATTATTATGCCACACTGCTTGTTACTGTAGATGCAGCTTACGGCCTTCCAGGGATTGCAAAGGCAGCTCCGGGAGACCAGCTGACACAACCTACCTGATTTCAGATTTTGAAGTGGGATAAATCCCTCCCTGGTTCCCAGATGTCTTACCCTCGCTTGGCTATACTGAAATGCAGATTGTCATAATGGGACCATTTAACAAGCAGTTCACATTTTTATAAATCAGTACCCTGCTGTCCTTACTTTGTTATCTGCCAATCTTTGTTGACTCCAAATACTTTATCAGCAAAGATTTTATTGTCTAGATTCCTGAGGAATTTACTGAACAGCATTAGACCTCACTCATTTCTCTCCATGTTCACATCTCACAGAACCTGTTTGTAGTTCATCCATGTCTGTAATTTTAACTCCACTACAATTTTAACCGTGCAAACTTTTAAATCCAGGGGCCTTTGTTTTATCAAGGTAAAAAGCCTCTTAGGAGTTTTGAGCCTTTGATGGCCTTATAAACCATCCATGCAATCTTGCCCTCCCAAGAGGCAGCAGGCATATTTGACAACACCCGTTTCTCATGAAACCATGCTACGTAGGACAAATATGTTTGTCTTTTAATTCTTTATTCATGGAGTCCCAACGAATCATTAGAGCCTTGGGAAACAGTTAAAACAGAGTATTAATGCAGTGCTAATCTACTATTTATTAAGTACCGAAGCAATGTGCCATGGACCCAGATCCTATGGTACTAGGTACCGTATAGATAGAATGGAAGGGTCCATGCCCCAAATCCTTTAAACATCTAATACTAAAAGCTGTTAGACCTGTACAATAATTGCTTCATGGGGTTTTACATTAGAAATATTAATTACATATATGTATGTATTTTAAATTGCTTTTATCTTTTGCTCCTTGTTCTAGTTGTTCCAGCACTGCAAGCAAAGGGTCTAATCCTGCTCTTATGAAAAATCAGAATGAGTTGCTCCAAGCGTGCACTGGAGCATTATGAACACAATATACTATGGCACTCCTTGGAAAGGTGGACAGAATGGGAAATTCTTACACAGCACGAATGAACATTATTTTTCTGTTCACATCACCAGATATTCTTCTGCTTTCCTTCCAAGTAATCATGGTTAAGACCTTTCATAGTTCTATGGCAGATTTCATATTTGAAATACAGCTACAAATGAATCAATGCATTTCCTTCTTTCCTCCCAATTTCTTCTAGAGGTCTTAATAGAGATCCACGGTATGAACTTGTGGCAAAAATCATCACTATTTTTATACAAGAGTGGTGGGGACAGGAGTGTTTTACCTATTGTTGCCACTTCCCATGGTGGGCCCTGGAATACTGTGGAAGTGCTGGGAAGACGACTGGCTATTCCCAGATTCCTCTATTTCTCCACTGCCTCTTAAGCCTTGCCCTATCACACACTTGCCTACTGGAGCCATGCCAAGTTGCCCCGGTAGAAGAAATATATAAACATGGAAAAGTAGCAACTTGATGTTAAAACAAATATCAAAGAATACCATAACATGGGAAAAAATCAGAGAACATATTGCCTCATAATATAAGATGACTAAGGATTGCATCTGCCCTGTTACTTGCAGTGGCATCTTTCAATCTCTCTAACAAGACTTGGTGGAATTCCTTCAGAGCGCACACAGACTTGCAACCCAGGAGCTAATCAAAGCACTCTCACCTTTAGCAGGGTGCAATTTTCTTAAACTCTTGCATAAGTGATTACAGCAACACAGCAGAATTCATGTTTATTACCTGAATTGTCTGGTAAACCGAAGGATCAAATCCCTTCACAGTCACCTCCCGGAAAACTCTTGGCTCCAGCTCCTCTTTGGTCAGATCACAGTGATATATAATACCTAAAACAGAGTGCAAGTTTGTCAGCTTAGTGTACGTCCACCATTAAAAGGATGCCGGTTTAGGCGTGATGGAGCAATGAATGATAACTCAGCAGGGTGAAAAACAGTAGCTCCAGACACATTCCTTCAGTTAATACATAATTTAACACATACATATACGCACTTCATCTAGGAAGGGTGCAAAGGCTTTCTGTACAGAAAGAATAATTTTCACCGCCCATACAAAGCCAGGTATCCAAAGTGGGTTAAGCAAAATGGAAAAAAGGGGTTTCATAAAGTTACACAGCACTTATTGAGAATGATAATGTTTGAAGAAATAAGTATAAAGTCAATTTTAAAACATCTCCTCTAGAACCATCAGACTGAGAATAAATGTATCAAGAATTTCATTCAGGTCAACATTCTTCTCTTTATAATAAAATATTTTGAAATTACAATTCAAACAGGCCCTCAGATAACAGAAAGAGCCGAGCATCCACTTGAAATTGTGACAGACTAGCACAGGTTACCTATGTAACTGAACAGAATTTGGTCTCATATAATTTATTTTACATCCTGATCCTGCAGGTTTGAAGGCAACTTCACTTGCTTGAGTTGTACCTATGATTTCCAAAGGATTGTGCACATGAGAAAATTTATGTCTATAAGCAGTACAAAACTTCTAGGTTGCAGCAGAGGCAGAATCACAGAGGCTGTAGCAATCTAGACACTACACATATGTAGAAGAATTTTGCATTTAGACTATAAATCGCATTTCCTGTCATTCAACCCTAATAATATTTAAGCATGTGCCGCACAGTATGACTATTGTTGTGTTTGCACACTGATTAATATACTACAAAATCCTAATATTCATAGATATACTACAGATACATATGATGCATAAAACTAACCTCAGTGTTAATTATTCTTTGTTTTTCTGCTTTACAATAAGCTGGTCTCTGTAGAATTTTAAATGTATAGCAGGGAAAAGGACACTAAAAGTTAAGGCCACAAGCCCTCTACAGGGATCCTCAATGTAATAAAATTAACCAGGGTGGACAGGACTTGATTGAAATATTGCTGTATTGTGTAAATTTTAGATATTTTCAGCAAACCAGAAGTAATTATTACAGAGGTTATAGCTATAAAAAATTATATTGAAACATGAAATAATGAGGAAACATGTCTGATACAGGGGAGCTACCTCATTAAATCACTTTTATAGACTGTGGAAAATCAAAGATACAGATCGGCAAAGGAACACAGATGAAAACCAACATTTCTAATAACTGATAAAGCCTCTTTCTGCAATGGTGAATTAATAGGGGAATAAAAGTAGGACTACTCTAATCTGCTGGGAATTTTTTTTCTTCATTTGTCACAAAGTGACTAGCAAGCCTAATGCAGGGTGACAGGTACAAACAAGCATTAAAGCAGCACATCCCTTAAAGATTAGGATCCAGAAAGTGATGCGAAAGCACAAAAGAAAGCACACCAGGTGGTCACAGGCAGAGCAGTCATTTGACATATATACAGCTGCCCAAGCCGGATAATGTATTGGCAAACATTACACACAGAGCAGGCAGAATAGCTGCGTATTAGGAAACCACATGATGAAGCATAAGCAGTCATAGACTGCATTTCAGGAGTCAATCAACCTAATATTACAGTAACATGCAATTGAACCCCTGGTACTGCATCTCTTGTTCTGTCATATTTTTAGCAGCATGGGAGTTAATAACCAAAAACACAGTAATGTTGGGGCCTGCACTCTTTTGCTGAGTGCTAAATAAATGCAAAACACTAGAGTGCTCACTTAAGCGTCTGACTGGAGTAGGCAGCAGGGATAACCATATTTTTCAGGGAACAGCAGAAATGATTTTTATGGTGTCAGCATCTATGGTTTTAGAAGTGCTTTATTCATTATTTCATATATATGTTTACTATCACTTTTGCTGTAGGTATTAAACACCAGTATGTTAATTTGTTTCTCATTAGAAAAAAATATAGTGCAACTTAATACAAGTGCAAATTATATTGATTTCTAATAGTAAAGTATGAAGATTTAGGTTAACCAAGGACCATCCCTATACCTTTTGTCAGGTTATTTTACTGATAGGGTGAACGGAGGTTGCATGCAAATTAAAAAATATCCACACACCTACCTAAAAATTACCTCTCTGGTCTGCTTTCCTCACCCTTTCCTTATTCACATACATTCTACCTGCATTTCTTCCCTTCCTCTTTCTTCTAGATTCCAGGTCGCTCTGCCCCAGTTAACAGAGCTACACTATGGAGAATCCTCTGTAGATGCTAAGCACGTGGATGAAAAGGAGAAAAAAAATCTACCTAAGCAACCAGCAGGCAGTGAGAGCAGCCATTGCTGGCTGGCTGGCAAGCCAGGGGCTAAAACAGATCTCAGGACTCTTCCCCTCCACATATTTAGGAGCTGCAGAGACTCCACTGGCTCAGCTGAGATGAACGGTGCAGGCTTATAAGACTGGCAACTTCTGGCACACGAGGTGGGGTGTGAGCTATCTGAACCATCAAATTGGGATGAAGTTACAGGTAAAAGCAAGAGTATCCTCCGGCTTCTCCCCAGATGCAATGGCTGCAATGATCTGAATGTTGTTTAAAAGTTTGTTTAAAAAAGGAACTGGAAACATAATATATCTTATTTCTGGTTACGTAAACAGTAAGATAGTAATAGGAAATTCATCACACTTATCTGTTAAGCTTGAAACATAATTTTGATAATTTCACACAACCCTTTCTAGCAAAACCAACAAACCTATCAAAACTGTTATACAGCCATTTTGCAATGTGGCTGTGCTCTAACTGAAACAGACCAAAAATATATGTCAGATGCTATAAGAACATTTTTTGATCATCTTATGATTCATGATCACTCACAACCCTGGAAGAAGATAAAGATTCTGGAGCCTATTTCCCCTCTCCGTATTTGAATCCTGTCCTGTATTAGCTCTATTGATTGTTTGGGCCATAAAGAAAGAAAGAAAGGAAAAAAAGAAAAGAGAACAGCAAATACATTTTCTTGTCATATACTAGCTTGACAATCGCATAAAAATTCCCCTCCTATTCAAAATCCTGGAATACTTATTGGTGTGCCACACAGGTATTACATAATGCTTTGGACAGCTCTGGCTTTTCAGGATTGTACAAAGAGGATTCCTACAGCAATCCAACACCACCAAGTGTTGTAAGGACAGATAGTAAGGATGCTCTAATGAGGCTATGCATAAATGAATCACAAAGCTGTCAGAGAAAGAATTTTTGTGACTTTTATTAATGTTCTTCAAAATTGTGATGAAAATCACATTAAATACATTAACAACTGTCTTCAACAGAGTTTGTGAACTTACATCTTGCTGTATGAAGCAAGAGCTTTGAGAATGCTACAATTTCACCTCTACTACAAGCCAGTCTTGAGTAATTTCTCAATGCAGGTGTCTCAAATATTAGTAGGCATATTATTCAGGCTTCATGGATCAAGGACTGGTACATTTTGAAGTGCACAACCACTACTTACTACACAGGGGGAAGCAGTTTTATCTGCATCTTAGACATATCTAATAACTACCAAACAACAGAAAATGAGAAAGATATTGTTCCCAGGAAAAGGAACAATAATTGACGGAAAAAACAATCTTACCTGGAGATAAAAAGGAAGTAAACTGATAGAATATTTCGGTGTCCTTCTTTTGGCCACTATATCCCACAATACTGCCAACCTCTAGGGGGAAAGTCTTGAGATGTGCACCAGTAGCTAGATCATGAAGTTGCAGGATATTCTTCACATCGTGCAGATAGCACAAAACCAGGAAATTGGACCTCACACATGCAACCCATTCTGCAGAGTGTGGAAAAGAAAAACAAACCCACAGAAAATACAGGAAAAAAAAAGTAAGAAAGAAAACACTCAGACATAAACTGATTCTAAAATTCTTTAGCATACCTAAATACATGCACCGAAATTTCTGACATGCATTGAATTTAACTCAAATCTTTAGAAGTCACCTGCCTTCTGAAACAAAAAAATGAACCCAAAAGTAAAGGCTGACATTCTCTGGAAATGCACTAACCATGCCACTTGAAGCTGATCTATGCAGACGCAGGAATAAAGAATTGCTTAACCAAGATGCTTATGCATTTGTGGTGCTTATAGATCAATACTGCTCTTAAATATCACATATTTCAATGCAAAGCCCAAGCAAAACATTGATATTTGCCAGCAATACTTACAGAAATGCATGAAAATCAAAATAATCATTATGATTTAGACTCAAGCTAAACTAATAAGAACAAGAAGACATGTGATGCTGTATTGCACATTAGAGTATAGAACCTAGAGGTTACTATTCATCTTGTTTTTATTGCTTAAGTATTCAGGAGGCTATTCTTGTAAGCAAGCTCTACTGGGTGTAAGAAAAAGGCTATTCTGAGGTGATATCCTCAACACACCACTTTCAGAAAAAACACATTTATTCAAGAAGCTAGTGTTGTTAAACAGCATTCTTGAGACTCTAAGGTAGTAGGAACAGGATACAGCACAGTGAACTCAATCTGGCAAAAGGACCCTGGAACAAAGCTCTCTGCAGAGGTTCATTTCCTTTATGCCTCTCCTGACAGTCCTGGGCCCCTGCAGAGCTGCCCACCTCGGCTGTGCAGCTGTGCAGGAATGAGAGCTTCTGCTTCACAGAACCTTTCACATTCTGAGTTTGCTCCTCAGAAGAATTAAAGAAAAAACCACCAGAGATATGTGAACTTTTTCATGTAATGCTAATTTTTTTAATTGGACTTTGGAAAATCCAAACTGATTTAAAAAAAAAATGGTCTGGGCTGGCAATTTCTGCAAAAATCCCTGCAGTTCTACTGATCATCTCACTTCAATCCACATCTTTATATCCTGTGAAGTGTAAAAACTCTTCAGGGCTCCAGTTCACCCAGAATATATCACATAACATATTCTCTTCCGTCTCCTGTGCCACTGGCTTTAGATCTTTAGTGACAAGTCTATTTATTTACTCATGCAGACAGGAAAAAGATTGAAAGCTCTTCATCTCTCAGTATTTCTGTCATTTAGGAATGGGGTTACCCTATTTTGCAACAAAAGTATTTCAAGTTCTTCTCATTAATTCACAAATCAAATACAAACTAGACAAAATACAAACAAGGTTAAAAGTCAAGAAAAAAATATCTTGGAAGGAGGGAATGAGGGATATTTTTTTTGTTTGTAGGACTACATGAGTTGGTGATTCTTGTCCTCTTCCAACTATGTATGTGCAACTTCTGCCCTGACAAGTCAGACTGGAAACCTAAATCATGGACAAGGTACCAGCATTGGACAATGCCTCCTCTTAACCGCTGGAAGCAAAAAACCAAAAAGATGGACTCAAATGAGCAAGAAAAATCAGGTAGGGCTGACTGGGGCATGCTGTAATGTCAAAGTAGTTTAAAACACCAACATCGGAGGAAAAAACATAGAAAATAAAACAGAAGCAAAGCAAAATTGACTGAATTTCAGTTTTACACTATTTTACATTGCTCACATTTTAACAGTTCTTTCCAGTTTCCCCAAAGCCCTATAAAACCAAGTAATTTGAATTCACAGAGTTGCACTGAAGACAGTCTTATAAATGCATCTTTGCACATTCAGGTTCCATAAAAACAGTTCAAAGTTGTATTATGTGCCACTTCCATTAAGGGTAAAAAGCTCTTCCTGAATTGAAGTTTAATTGTTATATGCAATTATATATTTTGAAATATAGAATCATTCTTGGCTGTATGAACAGGGAGAATATGCAGTCATTTAAAATATTTATTACATTGTCATTGCACAAATCTGCCAACATTCACATGTGTAACTGGTTTATTAACATAAAATATGATTTTAAAAAATAGCAGCCCTACAGTAACACACCATTTTTGCCTGCAGAATTAACTGTTCTGCAATAAGTATGAGATCCCATGAACTCCATTGGTATTCTCAGTAATATCTGTAACTAAAATGTCCAGTTTTACTCTTGAAATTTCCTGACACTTAAAGTTTCACAAAATGGATTACAGACATTCTCAGATCAACTTCAAATGTATATAATATGTAGTGTTGCTTCAGCAAAGATACTACTTAAGCAATCGTTATTTTAAAATTAAATTGTGATGACCCTTGATTTCTCACTAATCACTTGATGAAGCATTGCTGTTTAATGGATGTTTTCATTAAAAGTCGAGGTACATTATTACTTCAACTTGCATATTGCAAAGAGATATTACTCTTTTATTAAAAAGATTCAATTGCCCAGGGGTAAGGCTGCTGGCTTACGTGGGGATTCCTGCTATTGAAGAACTTGCCTAGGAAGCAGCAATATTAACTCTCCATCACCCCTTTGGTTTTCAAATTAGATGCTCTCAGCAAGGTGAAGATAACAGATGAGAAGACAATGCAAAATGTTTTTAAAACTTTCCATGAGATTTAGGAACACAGCTTCTGTGTATAATACCTATATTATAACTGGTTTCGGTGCATTGCTAACTGCCTCCAAAACTTACAGTAATGGAAGCTACAAAGAAATGCAAAAATCAAAACAGAACAAAACACTGAAGCAGACTATAAAGAGCAGAAGAAAAAAAAAGATACTAAGAACCAACACTTATATACATAGCAAGCTAAAACACTGCTGAATTATTAACAAGAGCTATTTTTTGACTGCAAGCTACAAGCTGAGTCTCTGTTACTCCCATGCTCGGCACTGAGAACTGCAGATACTGTCAAGTTTGTTGCATTAGCAGTCAGCCTTCTTGGTTTTGCCCATGCTTTGCAGAACGCATCCTGCATGCCTCTGTACTTCCTGGAAGCTTTTAAGATTGTGTCCTTGCAAACTTCACGCGACTAAAAGCTAAGCCTGATGCCATTGCTGTAGGCTCCCTTTATAGACAATGGGCAAAAATAAGCACCTTTCAAATGCAGTTCACCCAATTATTTTCAACACCCTGTTCTGGGATACTGTGAATTGCTTGCTGAGCAGTTTCACTCACACAAGTGTTTTTTTAAAAAAGCTAACCATCCCAGACCTCTCCAATGTATAGGGTCAGTTTATTTTCAGTTAATACCAATGAACACAGCAGTTATTCTCACAGTTACACCTAAACTTATCAACTGTTCTCCAGCATATTTACAATCCACCTACTTACAATACCCATCAAGCAAAGGATTTATTTTACTGAACAATAAACATGTAGAGGTTGCCTTTTCCAACCTGAGCCTCTTGGCTCAGGCATCAGAGAGAGATGGACACCCTTGGATGCACTCATAGGTACTGAAAGCAGGTGTGAAGAATTATCCTTGGTACTGCCCATTTCTCCCTGAAGATGAGTGATCACCTTGATGACTACAATAGGTTACACACAATTCTTCAATAGCTAAATTTGAGCTAGAGGAATTATGCTTCTTAACAAGGCCTAGAAAACTGAGCTCAACCATCTCTAGAAAAAGTGGTCTAGTTCAACCTTTCAGAAACTCATATACTGCTACTTTCCAAAAACTATTTTATTTTGACAGCTTTCATTAGTAGCAAAGGCATGCCACTAACTCGACACCTGCAATGTTGCTATGAACAACTTATGAAATAGTTTCAGGAAAAAAAAAAAAAGGTTGAATCCTCACAGCAAACATCTGCGCCACTAATCTTTATTTCTTACAACAGTTCTGACGCTTCATTTCTGCAGCAGTAGCTACAGCATGTTAAGTGTCCAACTGTACAAACATGCTTTGACAGATGCAGGCTGAAATGTTGATGGAGAAAAACATGCCAAGCTAGAAGAGCTAGGGAGCCATAAGCCCTCAGCAGAAACTGCTGAATTACTTGCTGTACAACGTGCTTGTGCGTCCACTCAACAAAGAATGAACATATTTTAATGGACTGTCAAAGCTTAGCTGGAAAATAAACCTGGAAGGTCATTTTAGTTTCTTTGGTCATCACAGACAGCAACCATAAACATCAGTGTCTCTGCAGATTAACAGGTATCCATGCTGATCTCAACAAAAACGACCCGTAACCACCACTCAAGGCTACTTATGGGTAGACTTGCAAGCAAAGCATGAGCAATTTACAGAATAAAACATGAATCCTCCTGAAACATGTGAGTAAATGTGGATGAGCCCTCACAACATATGAAAAGGCACGTCTTCTCTCTGAGACACCATCCTCAGTGACAGCCTGCCATGTTTAAGTTAATGGAAAAGCTCCAACCAATTTCAACAAGACAAGGATTTTATACCCCACATACTCTCAGTATGAGACACACAAACGAGAAACAGAGTGAGGGGGGCTGGCAAAGCTCTTCTGAAGCTGCAAACATCAGGAACAACGCTTCCTTAAGTAACCTACAGGCTTTAGTCATCTGTGACTGATGCAGGTTTTCCATGGTAAACAATTAAGCAGAGCCACAAACGCCTTACCAGGAGAGCAGAATAAAACTTTCAGTCAAGGACATACATCTGGACCACATCCTTTCCCCATGTCCCCAGTGACTGAGGGACCGTATCTGGCTTGGCCAGATCTTAGGGAGTGCTTTTTCTTGCTGGGAAACACTGGAGCTAAGCCACATCCCAGGTTTTTTTTTATACATTTCACAGTAGAAGCTTATCAATCTGGTGGTTTGCGTTGCAGCCAATTTCGTCACCTCTGCCACACTTCTGCGTTAGCCGTTTCTGCAGGGTGCTTCCTCTGGGCTATACACAGGTCACACCACTGCTCCTCAGAACAGCCATACAATCCTTCACATACCCACTTTGCAAGCAAAACTCCCAAGTGTGTAAAGCTATGGGTACTCTGAAAAACACCACAGGGTAATGGAGAGCACAAGCTTGCGGATGACTGAGATGAACATGAGGGATTACTCACACCCATGCACATCCTTATCATTCAGGATCAACAATTTTGTGGTACTCATTCCAGACTTTCCCTCCTGGTTTCACTACAGTGCTGAAAGATAACTATTTATGTTGCAATGCATTTGATGATTCTGGGTGGTTGCTCAGGATATTGTCCCCACACTGTATTTTCCACTGTAAGCTACATTCAAAAGAATTAAATAAAATCTGAAAGAATGCCTGGGACTTCTTTTTACCTAATGCTGTACTTCAGGTGTGGATAGGATGGTGACCCAAAATCTGGCTTTAGAGTTTAAATTTGTAAAAATTCAGCTAGAAATCTTTGTCACACTGCTGGAACATAACAACATTTTAGTTGCAGTAACTCCTCTCCCCAAACTCCTAAGCATTCATGAATTAGCTAGCAGGTTAAAGGTATGAAGAAAAATACTATTTTTCACTTGGAGTGCACATTCTAGCTGAGGGAAGGGAAGCATTTCACATGCACTGAGTTTAGGTGTGCAGATGCGTACAAGCTACAGGAGCACTGCTAGCTTTGCCCCTGCTTGTTAAATGGCCAACTGAGATTGAAGGAATTGTTCAAGATCACCCACATCATCTATGACACATTCAGGAATATGTCTTATTTATCAGCTCTCCTTACCCAAGAGATCTATTCTGTTTTTCTTTTCATTGTCACAAGTACAGGGCTGGATAGAACTGCTACTCTCAAGCTGCCCTGCTCCACCAGTACTGGGCACTTTTGGAGGGGGTCACAGTTCTCAGAATTAATCATTTAACTTTCTAAAGACAGCAGATTCATCTTATGCCTTAGAACTAGGGTCACAGTGTCTATAATGATCAGTGTGCATTTACGGTTTCAAAGCTGTCTTTTAAGTAATTCAGCACACCCACTTGCAGCTATGTGATCATTTAAACCACTCCTTCAACATTAGATGTGAATCTCTCCTATGGTTCTATTTTAGACTCCCTGAAAATTAAAAGTAACATTCTATAAACAAACTCCAAAGGAGGGGGAAATGAGTCTCATCACACCCCAATATGTTCTGAGGCCCCCCCTTAAGTTTCATTTTAAAATAGCTGTCATTTATTTCTTCCCCTCAGCTCACAGAGTAGAGATCTAAATTTACCTCAACTCTGCATGAAATCCCTGCTGAGAGTTGCAAAATGAGGTGCGTGTACAACCTCATTGCACGAATATGTCTTGGTTTTTTCCCTGTACTTCCTGAATAAGCTCATTTATAAACAGTTCTGAAAACAAAAAGGTCGAAGCCAATAAAAAAGTCTATCTTGAAGAATATGTTGTAGAAACCAAATGACATTCACACCTTGTAGGCATGCATGTTTATTTCTTGGTTAGATTTTATTAGCTATAGCATCTTCCTTAAGAATGCATTATGATACTTTGTGGAATTTCTTTTTTTGCCATTGATGGACACTGGCAGAGCTTCATAATTCTTAATCCTGAATTTATTATACACAAATAAATCTACTTCTGTATGTGCATGGTGCAGCTTTTATGAAACTGAATCTAAGTTTCCACATCGAAATGAAGAAGGCTATGGCTACCAGGCAGATCACACCACAGTAGGGGACTTTTGAGCTGAGTATCTATATATTCCAGTAAAAAACATTTGTGACCTAGAGCATCACTCACTGTAATGTTTATAAAGAAATTCTAATACAGCTAATTACATCTGGGTAAAGAGTCACTCCCACACATATGTAAAATTGGACAAGCAGCAATACTTATTTACTGCTGTCCTAGCTGTAATGAAGGCATTTCATTGCATTATCATCTCTGGATCACTCAACATCAAATTCACTTGACTGCAAGGTTTTCAGGACAATGAATTATTAACTGCCTTCTGCTATAATTATGTCTTTCTAAACCAAATCTTGGAATGATTAAAACAACATGACATAGAGACTGGCTTACTTGCCGACTTCATCAAGTGAACGAGCAGGTTTTTTATTTATTCAGGGCTACAACCTCCTGAACATGATAAAACTCCCTTACCTTGGTGCTGAGGATACAACACTAATTTACTAATAATACAACACAAAGAAGCAACTGAACAATTTAAACTTTACTGTAGCGCTAACATCTACGTATAACTCATCTTCTTATGGAGACACTTTCATTTGTTAATTTAATCCAATTCCTTTACGTACCACTCCAAAAAAGCTAGACAGAGAAGTGGACATATGATTGCCTACTCTGGCTTCACATTCAAATACAGTAGAAACTTAATGACACACAATAGACTCCTGAAAGCCACTCTGATGGTTTTATATGACAAATTATGTTTGCCTTCACGTGTTTAAGAGCTGAATGCCTGTTGCGCTTACAGTCTGAAGGCCAGTGCCCTCAGCAAACCCATTTATCTGAACTTTCCATTTCTAAATGCAGTTCTTGTTATGTTTGTATAGTCAAGGCTGTCACGTATAATCCATTAAAGCAGTGTTGCATGCATTAAATTTTTTTTGCATGTGCACAAACATGAACTCAGCACAACTTTGCCTTTAGAATCAAACCAAAATGGAATTGAGCTAAATACTGCAGCGTAGCAAAAAGCAGATGTGGCCTTTATCTTACTGGGAAGGAATATATAGTCAATGCTTATACAGCCACTCGTCAAAGCTCCTTTGATTGCCTAGATGACATCTCAGGTAAATCCACACATGGTAACCACATTTCATGTCAATCACATGTTTCTGTTCCATTCTATTTGGACACTCACCATCTGTAAGTCAATTCTTTAACTTGGTCCCACTTTATAAATTGCTGTTCCTCATAACTTAAGCATGGCTTCACAGACAGTCAGCAAATTCACACACAATCAGAAATTAGACTTGGAAGCAATTTTTCACTTATACCTATTATTTATTCTCCACTTAGGACTTGAATCATGGAATCAAAGAATGGTTTGGGTTGGAAGGGACCTTTAAAGGTCATCTAGTCCAACCACCCGCAATGAGCAGGGACAAGGTAAAGGTACCTCATTTAAGATGCAAGTGGTTCCTGATTCAAAAAGTTCACAATCTTAAGAAAAAGATATGTGTCATCAAGCTCTATTTTGCTACTTCTGTGTTTACCAAAATTCTTGCCATACTCTAGACCCCCAGTCATTTGCAACGATTCTGGGCATGCTCAGTCACCATTTATGTCACACTGGGGACATATCTTGTCTAGGCTGTGGCAGAAATCATGCAGGACACATTGTGAAATGCAGACAGAAATTAAGATTTTTTTTTTTTAGATGTCTTGAAAAGCAAGATCTTAAGAGGAATTTGAAAGAGTAGTCAAGTAGGTTTGTTTTAGTGTGGAGAGACAGAAGTTACTGAATATACACAAATCAATCACACGCACAGAGAATTCTACTCCTCTACAAAGCAGCTCTTCACCGGAAAAGTAGCAAACATGAATGAATTTGTATAAAGATGGATTAATAAAAAAAAAATAGAGTCTTTTTGAATAGCTGTAGTTATGCTAGTCAGATAATTCATAATTGTATTTGGCACTGTATGGAGAACAGACTACATAAATGTACACAAAGCATCTGTCAGAAACAGCTCAGAGAATGTTCTTCTGTATTATCTGAAACTAATTCTAAGTTTCAATGGAATTTTCCCAAAAATGATGGTATTAAAAAAATATACCTTTTTTTTAATTGTATCAAAACCAAAGATTTATGTTTTGAACTTGCTTTTATACTTAGAGAATTCCATGTCCTTCAACTTTCCTAAGGCTTTTTTCAAGTGTTGTCTACTCCTCTTATCCCAGGAACAACAGAAAATCCTGTCTCAAACTCTGACAAACTCTGTTCATAGCGTGCTGCACTACTGCCAGACTTGCTCTTAACAAAGTCCCTCTTGCTGTAATCCCTGACTGTCTAGTAAATGTTTACTACACTGACATGAAGCAGGAAAATACTTTCCCCTCATTTCCTACAAACAGAACTAAAACAAGGAGAGATGAAGCAACTTCACTATGGCCACACAGGATGTTAAGAGAAAGAGAGAGAGAGAAATGGATCCTGGATCTCTCGAGCCTCAGCAAGTCTTTTAATCGCAAATCCTAACCAAAGTTTAAACACAGGAAAAAAGTAAGAAGGTCTGTACAAGATCATTCAATAGACTAATTACTGAATTAATTTGAAAGAAGCAGAATTGAAAGTCTTTTACTTGACATGAACTCTTACCTAGAACATCTCTTTCATGTTCAGGGACGAGAACTTTCCATTTGGATTCCTCTGGGTCACGGAAGTCAATGTTGATTAACCGGTAATTTGGAGAATGGCGGTTTGTCTTGAAAGTGAACACTGTTCCTTCATTGGTGACATACTCATACTCGGCCTCGAAGCTATCTATCAGCTTCACCCATTGAAGAATTCCTGCAAGATCAAACATATAATGTAAATTCTTCACCTCCTGAAACAAAACCTGTTGAGACCCAAGGGCAAGGTATTCCTGACAATTGCTGTAGGCTCCTTCTTGAAAATGGTAGTGACCAGAAGAGGTACAGATATGGAAAGGGCATATTAAGAACTTACAAAGAATTCTCCAGACTTACAGGCTGCAGTGGAAAAATGCCAGTTCACGGACATGTTAACATACCGGTTTTGAGGAATTTCTAGCAAAATACACACAGAATACTGACAGAACTATGTCTAGAGTTTCACCAGCTTTCCTAAGGGGCTGCTGGAAAGCTCAGATGTTTGCTACAGAGGTGCTTCTACCACGCTGACTGCTGAGGAGCCAACACTGCCAAGCACACCAGGTTCTTGCCAATGGAGCTCACAAGCCCCCACTTACACAGACTTCTTGGAATGGGGAGTTGCAGCTGAGTCAAAAGACTCTGCACTAAGCTTTCAAGCTCAATTTTGTTTTTAATAGCTTTTTTTTAATTACTATTTAATTATAAAATAAATTATTATTCTTTCTTTTTTTTCTTTCTGCAAAAAAAGTTACTTTTTCTTGAGGTGGAAAGTTTTCCATCCTCCTTAAAAGCCCAGAACTTCCCACAGAATAGAAATGATGCTATTTGAATGAGTACAATAAACTTCAATATCAGGAATTTCCCTGTCAATTCAGAAACATTCCTGAAGCACTGTTCTGCAGAAGCTTGTCATCACCAAAGGACAACTACAGACAGTTAGCTAAAATGTTAACTTCTGGGTTTGCAAAGAATGAAATTGCGTTTTCCCTATCAACCTTCTAGAATATCACACTCACTAATAGAAGTGCACTTGTCTCAAACATGAATTGCATCAGTTTACTCACGCTGTACCACAGTCTTAGTATTGACTCAACCTGGAGTTGGGACTCCACTACTTTTTATTCACATTTTACTGTTTTGCAATAGGTTTCGGGGCTAGTAGAAAGAAAAAGCAAGGCTAGATCAGATATGTAATATGCGTTATATCTACAACCCAACATATCAACCAAACTTATACATCATACATTAGCTATGCTGAAAAATCAGAATCCTTATTAATACGTGAAATTAAAGCTTTTATAACTTAAAATAACATTTGGCACACTCTGCCTCTTTCCTAAAACTAAAGGCTGGGTTTTTGTTTTTAAGTATAAAGAAATAAACCGTGCATAAATCTGTTCATGAAACTCTAATGTAATGTTTGCGTCAATAAAACAGCTCATCAGCTTATTTTATAATATTAAAAGCTGAGCAGAATAATGGAACTAGATCATAGCTGAGCTGTAATTACTGTAAGCTTAAAAAAAAGAAAAGAATAATTGAGGAAGCAGTGAGATGGCTACGGTCATTTTAAACCCATTAAATGTAATAAGAGAGTATAGCCAGGCCTAGTACATTCATAAAGCTCATATCTCTTAATTGCCGTTTTGGTTTAAGGAAAACTTCCCTGTCTCTTCATGCAAAGTGATAGATTAGCCAATTAAATTCTACTTTTCATACTGCTGTAATACAAACTTTCCAGACAATCCAGTCAACTTAGTATCCTGTCTCTGAGTGAACCAATTGCACGTTAAATCTTGATTTTTGCTGAGGTCCAAAGTTTTGTCCCTCTGAAGAGATTTGAAGAAAAATCCTGCTAAGTCCCTCCAGTTGCTCAGAGTTCTATAGAGAAAACCTGCTTTGATGGCCAGTAAAAGAAAGAAAATCCAGCCTACAGTGAACTCTGATATACACCAGTGAAACTGTTTTAAGATCTCAAGTCACATGCACAAGCGTTTTAGCAAATAAAAAACTTAACTGCAGTGTAACACCATAACAATATTGGAACATTAGTATCTGACAGAATGAAACCATCCTACTAAAGAACAAGACTTCATAAAAAGGAATCCCCAGACTGTTGAAAAAAAAAGAACAACCCACTTTTTTAATGGTAAATGTGCACAATAACTGTAGTCTCCACGACTGCAACAGAAGTTGGATTCTGTGAAGAAGAAGGACAATAATGTGACATTAGGGACTTACATTGCTGCCTTGCAACTCATTCATCCACTCCCAAATGAACAGCTAGCAAAACAGTGAAAGGGTTGATATTCTATAGGGATACACTAAGCTGTTATTACAAAATCAAGAGCATTCATCTTCTTAAAGTGCATGTTATATAGTTCTTAGAAGACAAATATTGCAGATGAATTACCTCTAAACCATTGTCTCACTGAAGTGGTTAAATACACCAATATCTAGTCTAAGTCTACCTAGGTGGTAACGAGGCAATCACAAGCAGCTGAAAGAGATCGTACATCAGGTATATCACTACCGTACAGAGTATGTGCTTGTCCTGGTTTCGGCTGGGATAGGGTTAAATTTCTTGCTAGTGCTGTGTTTTGGATTTAGTATGAGGAGAATGTTGATAACACACTGATGTTTTCAGTTGTTGCTAAGTACCCTCCTAGTCCAAGGACAGCTCCCATGCCTACTGACTGAGCTAGGTACACAAGATGGGAGGGAACATAATCAGGACAGCCAGCCCAGCTGGCTAATGGGGTATTCCATACCATGTGACGTCATGCTCAGTATATGAATGGTAGGCGTGATCCAGGAAGTACCGATCGCTACCTGGTTATCGGTCAGCGCGGGTGGTGAGCAATTGCATTGTGCATCACTTATTTTGTATATTTTATCATTATCATTATTATTCTCCCTTTTCTGTTTTATTAAACTGTCTTTATCTCAACTCATGAGTTTTTTTCCATCTTACCCTTCCAATTCTCTCCCCGTCCCACTGTGGGGGTTGGAGTGAGTGAGCGGCTACATGGTATTTGGCTGCCTGCCAGGTTAAACCACGACAGTGCTGTAGTTTTCCAGTGAGAGGAAAAACCCTTTGCAATGAGACAGATCAGACATAAGAGGATGCATCTTTATGGCTGGTTGCAGCTGATCCAGTTGTGGCCCAAGACTGAAAGGATGTTTGTTCTAGCATTGCCTTAGATCATCCTGTTTAGCTCTCACCTTTGGGCTAGAAACAACAACCTGGTAACCAGCATGGCCAGTTCACTGGGCACTAATATGGCTGAAAACTGATGGGGTGTGGGAAACCATTTATCCCCAGGTCACACCAGTGGCAGCACAAGGGAGGGGCAGGCCCACGCAGCTTACTAGCATGGCACTGCCCACTTGCCGAGCGCTCTAGCCTTGCTGCCAAGTTGAGCTAACACCTACTCATCGCCATAGAGGAGTCTGTCCTTCATCACATTGCTCCTAGCCTGCTGCTTCTGTTTTGCTCACCTGCCCCAGTAGTGAGCTGGTTCAGTGAGTCAAATGACTAAAAAAAAATTATGCCACAAAATAAAGTTTTCTCTTTTGCTGCCTGAACCAGCTCACTGTTCGGGCAGAGGAGTGCCAGCATGCACAAAGCAGCAGCAGAGAGAGAGGCTGAAGAGGAGCAACAACATTTTTCATTACCAATGAGCCATAAGATAAGCTTGACTGCAGCAAAACTGCACCCTCCCATTTCTCCCTCCATCAGCGTGTCTCCTCCTTCATGCTTGGTTTGGTATTTGCCCAAGTGAATAGTAAAGCTGATTAAATTAGCTAACCTAGAAGAAAACTAATCTCTATTTTACAGGGTTTTTTTTCCCGTGACAGATCAGCGAGTTCAATCACCTAACTACAGGGTCAGACCGGTGAAGAGGCTTACTGACTCAACAGAAGGGGATGGTGTTAGGTAATCCAGAGCATGAGAAGATAGATAGGACATCTCTCCTTTCCATGGCAGCAACTGCTTAGTCTGGCTCTGCTCGTCTCATAAAACTGCTCTCTTCAATACCCAAAAAACCCAGGTGAATGGACAAGGCAGATTTTTATTAAAGACAGCACATTACACCAGGAGGAGAGTTTGCTTGAATGAACATAATTTGAAGTGTAAAGCATACCTCATCAAAGATTCTGTCTTTCTGTAAGTGTCAGGAATACATCTACAAGTCTGTCTAGATAGACATGCGTTTCCAATTCAAACTCTGTGCAAGTAGATTAAGCATAACTCTTCTTTTTCTTCATGTCTGTCTTTTCTTTACAAGTGTGACTACTGAGTACTAGGAAAGGTATCTGCGTGCAGCTTTCACCTGGCCTGAATTTAGGATGGATGATTCTGCAGTAACTAGTTAAACATTCAAAAGCATGGTGAACTATGTACTGAGGGCCTCAAGCAGTGCTCGCTTCCTTACAGCACGTTCTCTGTACGTGAGGAACAGAGCACACTCTTACAGATGCTGAATGAGCCGGGCTGAGAGCTGTTATCTAAGCATCAGAAGAGGATGTTCCAGTGATCAGAGGTAAGCAAAAAAGTGGTTTAGCATGCAGTGCAGATATGGGAAAGTGCGCTTGATAATGGAGGACCCTCATTATAACTTCTGGAAGAATAAAGATATCTACACACAATCTAGATGGGACAACACAAAGCCTCCCAAGTAACTTGTTGCAACACTCACATGCATCAGTTCCCAAGGGACCTGAGAAAGTCAGTGAAGGTATCAACAAATATACAGCCATAGTCAAAAAACCTGATGCCTTACTTAAGTGCATACAGCTAAGGAAATACAGAGATGAACTATGTGGTTTCACTAAGACAACAGGCATCTGGAAAGGGCTCTGCAGGGGTGGATGACTGACAGTCTTCCCGAGAGCTAGACAAGATGCAGGAAACAGAAGTTCAAAATAGACCAGAAGTAATGATAAAATGCCTAAAACCTAGTTTTCATATAAAATGACCTATGAAAATACCTTATGCCTTACATTAGAGAAAAGGTAAGTATACAAGAGCATGATAAAGTGTATAAAACAATGAATGATTGGGAGCTGTGGTGCCCAAACCTTCTGTCAGAGCAAGGATGCTGGTCCTAGACAGGTCATAGAACACCACAGTTCTCCACCGCATCAGTGAAGACTCATGTAATCAGCACATCCATTCTTACCAAATGAGGTACACGCACACATCCCATCATACGACCGGATGGACACTCACTTGCTGGTTACATACCTGACCAAAAGTGAATGTGTGCACAGTGTCATGTGGCATGCGTGTATCTATCCAGTTATGGAAACAGGAGAGGGACTACAGAGTCTCAGAAACAAGGAATGGTCTGTTAACCCCCAAACAGTTCATGCAAACCAGTTCCTCCTCACCTCTGAAGCCCTCCAGCAAAAAGGGCACCAACAAGGCCCATGAATGGGAGGTTGGTTACCATGATCTAGAGGCAGGTGAAGGACTCTTGCTTCAGACTCAAACCCAGAACAAACAGCCTCCCAGTAACAAAAAGAACAGTACATCTGAGTTATGACTTTAAAAAGCCTTCCAAAAACAAGGCAAAGGATGGGCACTCAGTTCATTCTTCTTTAAAAGAAAGGAGGGCAGGTTGGAGGTGAAGAACTGGATCTTGATAGAGATCTGCAGGTTTAACCAGCAGCCCTCTGAGAACGTCTGTCTTTGAGGAAAGCCATTGAGAAGTGGCATTTGTAGTCCAGGCTCCCTTATCATTAACACCAGAGCCACTGAAGACTTCAATTTAATCTACATAAGCATACAATGAGACAGATGTATTATACATGGGAAAAGCATGAGGTTGAGGATCTTGACAGTTTACTGTATACTGCTGCTATAACCTAATCCTTTTCTTTGCCAGTCCTTCCACTAAAACACATTGCTGAAGAGCTATAGATGCTTTTGCCTATATACACTTTATACCAGCCAGTTATCCATCCTCTAATTGCATTACAATAGGAACTGCAGGTAGAGGATTTATAACCTTTATTTGGTGGACAATAAAGCCACGCCACATAACAGAAAATCATAATCCTGCAGAGCTGGCCCTTCTTCTGCAATGTTTAGGACAAAAGCAACATAGAATGCACAGACAGAATTTTTAAACAAAATTTTTGGATCCATAGAAGATCAAAACGGAAATTATGTCAGTAAGCATCACAGATTAAGCCCTCAATCTTGTACTGGCCTCTGAACATAGCAACACATTCATTTGTCTGCTGAGAGCTCTCTCTGTGATGAAGCAGGTTTGTGGCTGAACGATGACAACTACAGGAGAAGGAAAAGCTAATTTGAACAAACTGATTATAACAGCAAGAATGATCACAGAAAGCCAGACAGAGAGGATAGAGTGGCTGAGAGTCACTGTTCATCAGTTCACAAAATGTTCTCAATACTTCCTTCCATATTTCATGTTTCATGGAAAGGCCAAACAATCCATTCACGGCAAATAACCTCCCGACGGTGCCGGCTGGAGAGACAGGGCTTAGTAATCAGCTAATTGTAGGGGTTTTTATCTGATGTTGTGGAGAAAAGTTTTATGGACAAGGTAAACACTCTGATTTGGCTTTTTTCATATACTTTAGCAGTTGAAATCATCAGGTGAAGATGCAAGCGTTAACCTCTATAAATTTATATTCTGTTCTAACTTGTCAATTATATTTTTTGTAAGACAGACAGTTTTTCTGGAAATGGGAGAGAATGCTCAGGAAGTGAACAAAGAAGTTCGGCTCATAACGATGGGACAGGTTTTCTACCCAAAAAAGACATGCCAAATTTCATTACAGTACAAGCATTCAGCAGGTAAACTTCTACTCAAGGAAAGATCACAATTTTCAACACTTAGATTTTACTCTGAATTGATTTTTCAGGGAGGCACTGGAAGATAGGCACATAATGTGTTTGTCTCTGAATCATAACTGGAATGTTAAAAAGATTTGAAAAAAACCCAACCAGCCAACCCAGCCAGTTATCTTCAGCCTTAACAACTGAGCCTCCAACTTAGCTACAGGTATGACTTTCTAAATTGAATTAATTTTGATAGCTGCTCATTAGTTATTTGGAATTCAGTTTGCCTTTCATCTTAAAGATGATAATTTGCTCAATTATTTCAATAAGGAAGATTTTTTAAACAGAGTGAAAATACAAATCAAACAAAAAATGCCTTTAGAGCTAATCTGCTCACAGAAAAGCCTTAAAAACAGTGTCATTTTGGTTTTGTGATGAGAGAGAGAGAGAGAGGAGAGAGAGAGAGATCCACCTTGAGTATCTACATGCAAAACTGTAACTTTAGAGGATATGGGTTTTATGTATGTTTTACACTACAATTATAACACATCCATGTCCTAAACTTGAATGATCAACACATTCAGTACTACCAGCATGGGAGACAGAAGAGAGAGAAACATGCTGGTTTAGTTCAATGCTTTGCTACTGACAGATTAATCAACATATGCATCTATACAACAGCCCATCCTAGGATGTAAGAGGACAGTAACTTCAAAGCCTTAACACTTTCAGTTCCAAAAAACTGGACACTGCCAAAAAGCCTTATAAAAGCAGAAGTCACATAGTTACATGCATTATTAAGCACTTTCAACTTATTTACTTACTTTCATTTTCTATGTTTTCCCCATTCATTTAAGAGTTAAAGTACACACTTTACTGAAAATGTTATAAACAGAAATGAATGTGTCTCTATGTTAGGTCTTAAATCCTGTGAAGATAAAAATCTTATTTTTTAGTTAAGTCATACTATTTCCTTCTTACCTCACTGTATTTTTAGGGTAAATTTTACAAAGTCTCTGCATCTACTCTTTGAACTTGGATTTTTTTTTTTCATCTTTATTTCTAGAAGGAAATCAATAGTTAAACTGTACAATTTAGGACTCTGTTAGTGGTTTATTCTTTCTTTTTCAGTCTCAGGAAAATGGAATTAAAATCACTCATTCCCTTATAATTTCTGCTTTTTATATGTTTCCCACTGAAGAGAAAGCTCCTACTCCCCAGATTTTATTTTTGTAAAGAATCATCTGCATCCTTTATAGATTCCATTTTCCAGTATTAACTTATCTACATAGCCTGTAGTACATTTAAAATGGCTTAAAATTTACAATACATGGGTATAGATATATTTATACCTATATATATGTGTACATATATATACATGTCAAGTTTTGAACACCTTTGCTATAGCAGAAAAATATCTTTTGCCCTTGTACTGTCAGTCACTAACTGAAAATTTGTTCCAATTGCTAGTGGTACCTGGCAACCTCTTTCTATTTCTGCAAACCTTAATCACAGTATACATAAAGCCTTTCATCACAGGGGAAAAAAAAACCAACCCAAATCTCACGGTGCAATTTAAACTTTGTCTAGTAGTCACATCTCCTTTTAGTATTCTCCCATTTATATTTTCTCTTTTCCTTTCCTGGATTTACCCTATACACTGTAACAGGCAACGTTCAACTAGTGCATGTCACATGGCTGTAATTCCCTACAAGTAGTTATTGAATGTATTCTTCCTATATTTCTTATCGTATCAGAGAGCATCCTGTAACTCACACTGATGACTGCTGGATATTTAGATATAACAGAGGATCCAGTATTAGGCTGCTGTCATTTTTCAGAGTATGTTAAAACAATTTTAGTTTGCTTTAGGATAGCTACAGTACACAGCTTTCAAATAGTGATGTACAGCACCTTCCTATGTGAAATGAGAGCAGAGAAGCACAGATCATGGCTATACATTGATGCATTGCGCCCATCCCTCCAGTCTGTCTCAGCGACTCTATCCCGAAAGCACAAAGGTACCCAAGAACCTCATTGCTTAGGAGGTTTCTACCAGCTAGAGTATGTCTAATCGAAATAGTTTTACTTCACCTGCAAACCTTGAGCCACCACACTGATGTTAATCTCTTGCTTCCTAGTTCTCCTGTCAGCAGCTGCATCAACTGTGCATCTTCACTTGATTTGGACCTTCCAACTGCTGAAGACTTTTCTTCAGAAATACTCTGAAATTATGAGTCAGCTACCCCGTTCTACAGACATTACTCCTTCTGGGACCTCTGAGTTTGCTCCACCAGCAGCTTTCTTAAAAAAGAAGCAAACAAAGCAAATAAAAAAACCCAATCCCACAGCCAACCCAACTGCAAAACATAAGAGGCTGACAGATCATGCTTGTGTGTAAATAGCTAGCTATTCCTCCCTATATTTTATTCTCTGTATTTGGTATTGGTTAGTCTAACAATTAACTAATTCAGTTGGACATTAAAAAAGTATTTTTAAAGAAAAACACAGTGCTGTTTCTGCTGTTTCCAATGTCAAAAAAGTTTTTTTTTGTTTACCTCAGTATTTCTGCACTTGTTACTGTGGATACCAAAGAAAGTTGAATTTCTTTTTTAAAATAATACGAAAAGTTTTATCCCTACTATGAAATTTCACATCATTTGTCACTAGAGAAGAGACCTATGAGGACAGGAACCACAAGATACTTAGGATGACAACAGTTTATATAGTCGTCATCCTTTTCTGGTGTCCCAGAACACTAACAAAAACAAACAAACAAGGTGGTAGTGGTGAATATGCTGACTGAAAGAAGATTATAATCTGCAAAAGTAACAATTATGTTGACAGGCAGATGAAGGTTAATCTTTTAATTTTCTGCTACTTGTACCGGTCATCAGTTTAATTGCACAAGGTTGCATGGTTGAGGGTGCCAGTCACCATATAAAAAGTACCTGAGTTTTCTCGCAGAAGCACATTTTCATTGCTGAATACTGGCTCACTAAAGCAAGTCAGATCCAACAGCCTTCTATTTAAGAGACTCCTCAGACCCTAGAAATCCATACAGTCAAAGGCTTCCAAATTTCAAGTATCCTCTACAAAAGGAGGTTTTGAAAACTGGGCATTTACTCTGGAGTTTGCCACAGTACTAATCCACAACAGTTTTTACATTCAATAGAAGACAGATAATCTCATGGTACACAGTGTGCTTCAAATTGGAAGAGACTGTTTCAGGGCCCCAGTGATATGTTCATAATGTACCCTGGGAAATGAATGGCAGAGCACAGCCCTTCACTCAGACATCTACTTCCACATCAGAATCTAACTTCTTTTTGAATCATGCAATACTCAGCTTGCTCTCAAGCTCTTGCTCTGAGCCAGACAGCTACGCAAAAGAACTCAGGGGGTTTTTGCCTCCTTCTTCTTCACAGCCACAAATATTTAATTAAATGTCTCACTCCGGTCTCCAAAGGCAAGAGAGATTTTCCAACAATTTGGACTTTCTTTGAAAGTAAGATCTCTTAATCTCTTGGGACCTGACTTCACTTATGAACGTCTGCTGGAGGGAATACTGGAGAGGAGATATTAAGATGTCCCCCAAAGGAATGCAACTTTGTTGTGTTTGAACTGAGAAAGCTCTCAGTACCACTCATCCTGCAGATGATGGATGACAGCTACTTAATGATCATGGAAAGTTAATGTATTTGCAATTTAAAAAATAAATAAATGGAAGGAGGCAATATTTATTCCTTTGAGTTAAAAAGTTCAGACATGTCAAGATCTATCAAAGATTAGCCCATAAGAAAGAAATCAAGCACTTTTATGAGCAGAGATTTCTCTATCAGTTTCAAGGCTTCTATTTTACTTCCATTTGGATGATCACTCAAAAGACAGGAGAAGAGAGTATATATGCTTTGTTTTGAGAGTTGTAGCTTATGCCCTCATGCAGCAGAACACAGCAACAGAAAAACAGGAACCAAAGGTGATCTCTCTCTCTCATGCCACACTCTCTAATATACACAAAGAAAAGCACAAATACATAATCTAAAAAAGAACTTCATTGTGAATACTATCTATAAATATAATGTCCAGTCAGACAGTAGCAGCATGAAGATCTCCTTGCTCAAATTAATAGCAAGCTATTTACTTTTACTGCTAATGATTTGCCTCCAATTAAAAAAAAAAATGACATTGAAAGCAAAACTCTTTGGAATTGCCATTTAAGGGATATGAAACTGTTTTCTTAAAGTAAACACTCTATTGTTGAGGCTTCCATGTATTTTCCAAGACTCAGCTGAATTTTTGTCCGTATTTGTTAGGGAACTAGGATATAATGGTCTTGTTTCAATATTGATTTTTGAAAGGGTTTTTTTTTTAAGTTACTTCAATTACAGAACAGTCTTTCAAAAAAAGAAGAGTACTCTCCCTCCCACAACCTTCTACTTTCTAGCTGATGTCTACTGACTCCTCATTATACTTTTTCTCTTGTTCATTTTCATTACAAAGGTTTTGATCCACTTTTTCAGGCTACGCAGCACATACTGACTCATCCTTTTGATTTTACAGCACTGTTCATTGCGCTTTTTTTTTTTTGAGAGCCTTATAAATTGCAAGACTAAACTAAAATACAAAAGGCCAGATAATCCTATTTTCAACAGGAAGTGGACAAACATCACCTTTGTTTTTCCACCTGCCCTGAAGCTACATACATGCTTTCTTCAGCATGGGGGGAAAAAAAGAACAACTTTCTAAACAAAGGAACGAAATAAAATTCTTATGGCTGATAACCCTGGTCTTAAATTCCTTCTTGCAACCTGTCTCTGCCCGTCTAGTACAAAGCAGTTCCAGCTGACAATGACTAAGCAACCAGCAAGCTGTGAACTTCAGTTTTTGCTCAATTCTTATTGCAGCTTTCCAAGCCAGTGGTTCTCAAATATTTCATACTAGCGCCTCTTCCCGTATACATGTCCTCCCACCACTTCCCACTGTTTCCACCAGACACAAACTGCCCATCTCCAAGCAGCCCAGTACCCAAGCATAAGAGCCCCTACCACTCTCCTCTCTCCCCAAATTCCTTGTACCTCCAATTTATACAAACCTGTGTTTAGCTTCTAGCTAGTGCAATCCCTTCCAACAACCCAGGCTGTGCTTTCCAACGAGCCATCCCTCTCAACTTTTTGCATTCCAGAAGTCACAGCAGCCTTTCACAGTTTCTATGTGCCCAGAGGTTATAACGAGAGCTACCTTTTCTGCTCCCCATGCTGCCTTATATCCCTCCTTTTTCCCCCTCTGTTCTCATGCTTCAGCTCTCCCAGGAAGAGGGAAGTGGGGCTCTGCCCCGAGCTCTGAGTCAGTGACTCATAAATCAGCTCTATGGTACTCACAAGAAGAGGATCCCGATTTTTTTATTAGGCTTTCCAGCTGCTACCACAACACAAAATAAAGAAAAAGGTCAATATTAAGAACAACTTCAACAAGACCAATCGGCCATGTCATGTTGGTTTAAGTTCATAGCCAAAAGCTTTCATTTATTTCTTGCTGCACACCAACAGATTTGTGCTAAATCCCCTTCCCTGCACCAAACCACACATTCAAGAGAATAAATAATCAAGGCGGACAATCTAATCAAAAAGAAACAATCTCAAGAAAAGGGAAAACCAAAATTATTACCAGGCACAGAAACAGTAAGAGACATGCTACAGAAAAAGCACTGCTGGGTTTTTGTTTGGTTTTGGGTTTTTTGTTGTTGTTGTTGTTGGGTTTTTTTGGTTGGTTGGTTTTTTTTGTTGTTTTTTATTGTTTGTTTGTTTTTTTAAGGTGTACAACAAGGTTTGCTAATATATATTGCTTGACTACTGTGTATCTGGCTGTTTGGCTAATATGAGGCATTTTCAGGTATATCAAGAATAATAGTTAAGCAAAGTCATTAATGAGAGAAGTTTTCTTGTTTGACTGGTTCAACGTACAAGCAAACTTGAGTGCTGTCTGTATTCTGGAAGACAAGTTTGATAAAATAGCTACTAAAAAATTGTGCCTTGCAATGTTCAGCTACTGGGAAAATGTGTGTGTTTGTTTTTTAAAGAAATACTTAGCATTAGATCACTTTTAAATGTTTGTTATAAGAGTCAAGACTTGAAAATCCTACTTGTAGTTTGGCAAGATAAGTAGGGAAATCTGGAGTCTTGAATGAAGGATAACCTTCTGGACATGAACCCACAGTGCTGTCCTTCCTGAGACAATGTACAGCTGTTACACCTCTGCTACTGAGATTTCATAAAGCAAAATTAAACTGTATTAGTTGGTTCAGTGACTGAGAAAGAGTGGTGAAATCCTGACAAGAATCCCATCATTTTAATTTTCCCTAATCTTTCTAAATCCCACCCCGTAAGCAACCAAAGAGGCAAGCATGAAGGGAAAAGCCCCCATATCCACAGCTACTTGAAGGAATGTATAGCAAGGGAGTTCTCCCAAAAGCTTAAAGAACAGCCCAGCTGTCTTCTCCCAGTGGTGTCTTCTCCCAGTATTGTCTTGCCACAATATTGTGAACTATGACCACAGGTATCTAGTCTTGAGGAATGGAGTATTTGCAAAACACTTTGATATAAGATAATAAAAGCTTTTTTTAAAGTGTATTTGGTTAAGTTAGTTGTAAACATAAAATTCCAACTGATAAACCTAGTAATTTCTAACATGAAGAGTTTTGTGGTAAAAACTAAGCCGTAAACTGAGTTAACCTAGTGGGGATTCACAAGATGCATGTGGTAGTAGGGGAGTAGGGGAAACAATATCCTCCAAACCTCTTATCTTTTCAGGCTAATTTAAAATTCTCATAAAAAATAGTTATGTATTTGTCATAAGTTACTTATCACAGTGATTTTCTATTCTAAAAAGGAGATTCTTGGCACAAATAGCTCACAATGGCCCACTTAAAAATCTAGCAAACAACCTGAATATTTGAAGAGGAAAATGACTCAGTCTGTATACAGTATAAAGATTGTGAAGCGGGGAAGGGAAGCATGAAAAACATTTTACCTAACCTGGGAAGCAGAAAAGATGCTCAGATGTTCCCCGTAATGTTTGTGGAAAGAAACAGAAACACTGCTGTGTAGGTTATCTTCCAAGGAAAACAAACTGACAAGGATTATTACAGAAGATTGCACTGCAAATTCAGTTAACCTGTGGCTGTTGACAAAATATCATGAGTAATCACATATAGTAAAGGGGGAAGGGCTATCTAACACACTTAAAGTTTCAAGTGTAGAAATAAACAAGTCAAATCCTTTAAATTTCTTAAACATTTAGAAGCAGTCTATTCCCATTTATTAGATGTGATCTCCACTCAGTCAAGATCATTTCCTGCCCAACACAGGGCAAGTTAACTTCCACCGGTCCACAGACACTGAAACATATCAAGAATCAATGGATGCACAGGATACAACTGCCCTTAGTACAGTAGAAGTAATAAAATGTCATGCTTGCACAGAGTCTTTAATGATATCATTATCTCCTCACTTATAATTTAAAGTGAGTACATGCAAAGAGAGGCCACAACTCATGCTGTGCAGGAAGTTAATGAAATGCATTAACTCAAGATTACTAAAGGAATAATGAAGTGGCAAATATTGGGCAAACCACGTTTCACAAAAAGATAACTTGCAAGAAAGTTAAGCCAGAGGCTCCCTCTACATCAAAGCAATTTACTTTGGATTGGTTGACACCTAGAATACTGTACAGAAATGCACAGAAGTGACAGAGCAAATGATTTCCACAAGGAACATGTTTTCCCCAAGTACTTAAAATGTCACTTTTTAGATTCTGATTTGATTAAAATACATATAATATCTAAGATAAGAAGCTCAGCTGAAGGCAAAGTATGGAGTGAATACAGAGTCTCACCCCAAGAGACAACATCCACAGTCAAAGCAAAGACATAGTATGTGCTCTCCACGCTATACCATTATGGGAAAAACCACCTCCTTGCATATTTTGTGATACCTGAGAGAGGTAGCTACCTATTGAACATGGAGTGCCTACATCCCATTTAGTTTCAACCTCGTCCCTCTCACCTCAACACTGCCTACTTCCTAATTTCAGTAGCTCAGTAGGCAGGTTATCATGCATCCTTTTCTGTGGTCCCTGACTCTGTTTGAATTTTATAGAATGGAAATGTAGCTCAGGACTGCAGGTTCCATAGGGTAGCAAAGAATCTGAAAGATAAATATTGAAATATTTCAGTGTTGTAATGTCCAGATCATGTTACAGATCTAGCCAATATGGAACAAAACATGGAAATATATATTATATTCCTTATTTGTAAGGCCCAGTACAGTAATCCTTCTTCACTAGCATGACGACTGAAGATGACTTCCATTCTTGGAAAGGAAGCATCACATTCTGTGAAAAAAATGGAAATTATTTAAAACAACAAAGATAACTAACGGTAAGTGAGCTAAAACCTAAGTCAGACACCTCAAAACAACAAGGCATTTTGATTCAGCATCACTGTCTACCAAACTCTTAGTCAGAAAAGACCAGTGGGGTAAAGAAAAGCTTAAAGGAGCCACAAAAAAAACCCAACACCATCTGGGATGAGAGACAGAGGAACAGTGACAATATTGTTCTGCTGCTTTGGAAAGCAAAGCATTGTTCCTACTACTTATAGATTGTTAGCAAAAAGGGGTGAACTTTTTATTTCATTCTGTTCTATTTCTTGCTTATTCTGGATCTTCCCTTTCAGCCTCTAAGATAGAAAAGCTGCAGATTTACTTACTTATTTGTGTTGTCTAATATCCAGTAAAAACAGGACAGGCATGTAATTGATCATAAACATGAAAAAAGTTCACAATTTAAGGAGGCAAGAAAGGTTTTACAGCTTTGTTTTTTTCAATTGGATATGCTTATCCCATTGCATTAATCGTTTCAAAACAGCCAGAAACAAACGAATTTAATTTGAAATTAAGAATTATTTTTCTTGCTATAAAAACGTGCTATATGTAAATAAAAGTAAAAAGGAAAGACTACACATTCCTTCTATCTGCTGAGGAAAGAAATATCTGAACTCATGTAAGCCTGTTACGGGCTATACTGTGTTGCTCAATAATTCCCACAGTAGCTGACTCATCCCTGAATTCACAGTCATCTTCTGAGTTCTGTCAAGCAGATATTTGATAAGCATTTTTCATTTCCACACATGAAACATACAGTTTTATTTTGCATTCCTGTTTCCTCTTTCTTTTCCCAAGATGGATCCCTCCCCCCCCATCTTCTCTACTCTATCCTGAAAATATAAGCAAAATAATTCAACCGGATATTGTGTTGCTTGAGGGAAAATGATAAATTAATTTTTTTTTTGGTCTTTCAGACCAACAAAATAAAACTTCGCTCTGAGCAAGCAGGTCTCTTAACACATAGGTAAAAAAGTTTCAAACAAACTGTACCACGTTTCTAATATACACTGAGAAACAAATCTCACAAATGAGCTAGCCAACCTTAATTCTAACAACCCTCCCTAAGTACAGCATATTTACCCTACTGCAATGAGAAACTGCAATGTAACTTTCTAACCTATGACTTTACAATATAAATAAATTCAAAACTACGGGAAATCAGTTGATACCAGACTTGAAATATTCCACAAGAGTATAACCCCTCGTCTATGCCAATCTGTGTGCTGAATTAGATTAGTTCAGCTAAAACAAACACACCCCCAAAGATGAATATAATAATGAAAAACTATACCATAATCTCTATACATGACAGAGAAGACTTGAAGTTGTATACGCTCATATGAAATCTGCCATCTCCCAACCTCCACGTATATCCAGTGTAATATTGTCATATTGCACAGGATTTTCCAAATTTTTTTTCTTAAGGCCTTCTTAAACCTGAAGGTGCACAAGTCCATGGCACCCGATGAGATCCATCCGCAGGTCCTGAAGGAACTGGCGGATGAAGTTGCTAAGCCACTATCCATCATATCTGAGAAGTCGTGGCAGTCCGGTGAAGTTCCCACTGACTGGAAAAGGGGAACATAACCCCCATTTTTAAAAAGGGAAAAAAGGAAGACCTGGGGAACCACTGTAGTCTCACTTCTGTGCCTGGGAAGATCATGCAACAGATCCTCCTGGAAGCTATGCTAAGGTACATAGAGGACAGGGAAGGGATTCGAGACAGCCAGCATGGCTTCACCACGGACAAGTCCTGCCTGACCAATCTAGTGGCCTTCTATGATGGAGTGACTACATCAGTGGACATGGGAAGAGCTCCAGATGTCGTCTATCTGGACCTCTGTAAGGCCTTTGACATGGTCCCCCACAACATTATTCTCTCTAAACTGGAGAGAGATGGATTTGATGGGTGGACTGCCCGGTGGGTGAGGAATTGGTTGGATGGTCGCATCCAGAGGGTAGTGGTCAACGGTTCAATGTCCAGATGGAGATCGGTGACAAGTGGTGATCCTCAAGGGTCTGTACTGGGACCGGTACTGTT
>NW_009191917.1:0-59301 GCF_000690835.1 Fulmarus glacialis
ATAAACCTACAGCTCAAACCGGCGCTCCCCCTGCTCATGCAAAAGAAGTGCCGTCTTTTTCTGTTGTGCTTGCGGGTGTGCTGAGGCAGGCGGTGGTGGGGAGGGTGTAGCATGGCCACCGGGCAGTAGGCAATGCTGCCCACCTGTAGCCCCTCTGTGGCCGTTTGCAAACCGGCTCTAACAGAGCAAGTGGGATCTTTTCTGATTGAAAGGAAGATCAAGGTGCCTTCACTCTGTGATTAACATGAGTCCAGCTGTTTCCTCTGAGAGGAGAGGTTAAGGAAACTAGCTGACACGTGTGGTGGTCCTTTTTGGTTGGAAGTTGACCTGTGGTACGTGAGGCTGGGGTGAAGGAGGTACCCCTGTGTTCCCAGGAGAAAGCTCAGCACCTAGGCTATCTTATGCCCTTTCTTGCACAAAGACAGAAGATCTGCATATGTGTGTTCATCCCAGGTAATGAATTTGTATGTGTATTTTAACCTAAAATGTTGATGGAATTGGAAAACTCTGCCCTATTTTGTTCTTCTAAGGAATCTTTGCAGAAAGTCTTGGGTTATACTTCCTGAAAAAACGTGTTTCTGTTTTTTTGCTATAGGCTTTTCATAACAAAAGCAGTATAATATATCCTGTTTAATGTTATATTGACTTACCATAACAGACTGCCTGTTAAGTGTAGCTAGAATGGAGTCATTACACTCTCTATCAAGTTTCAGAAAGTAGTAACCTTCAATTATGTCTACAGAGACTTGTTTTTCAAATGACAGAATAATTTATCTAAGAACACTAACCAGATTCATTTTGATTTAGTTCTACAATGAAAAAGAACTAAGCTACCCAGAACAAAAGCATTTGACCAGCTATGAAATTTTCACTTTTTAAAGTCCAGCCTAAATGCCTTTACAGTGCTTGTTCTATGAGTTTAAAAGCATATTACAGGCTTATTGTTGTAGTATTTCTCTTGAATGATGAGTATTACTTGAAATGACAGTGCATCCATATCAAGTGCTGGTATGCTCTCTATGCATTTCTAAGTTTTTTGGGAATAAAGTAATAGAAAACCTAGGCAGTGGGTGTATGCTGGGGAAGTATGAAAGAGGAAAAGGAAATTGGCTCGTCAAAACCATTTTACTTTATTTTTTAATGCAAGTCTGAAGAATGTTTCCTGCAAAATAGTGGTTTCCTGAATGCCATAAATCTTTCTGCTTTGGCAGCCTGTCTTAATTGTTCCTAGCTTTGAATTATTCATTCAAAATATGTGCTCTTAATAACATTCACTTGTGATTTTTAGCCTTCACAAGAGAGAGGTGTGCAGTTGTGTCGGTAACCTGTGCTTGGCAGAGATGTATATGTGTGTAACTTTTGTAGTAGCCATGATTCACAAACGCAGGGCTGTTTCATAGCCCTCCTCAGCAAGCTGTGGTGATGTACTGCGTTACTGGAAGTGAGTGTGCATTGGAGATGGAGAAGGAGATTTGTGGGGTGGTTTGAAGAGGTGGACTTCAAAATAAACGAGATGATCTGGAAATATGCCTTTCTCATTAAAGTTGTGACTGCTGCAAAAGCAGCTGAATGCCCACACCTGGTGTGGGTTTCTTTGTGCTTTACACAGGAAAAGCACCACAGGGAGAGGTTTTGATGCTCCCACTTAAAGAAGCAGCAGAATTTGCACTGCAAAAGACGGGACGCGAAAGGCCCTTGGAAACGGGGCTCATCTTTGAGGAGAGCGGTGTTCGTGCAGTTCAGGCGTTGCACAGTTCCTTGGTCAGAAGGAAGAAGTCGTTAGCCTGGCTCCTTGGGCTCTCCTCTCCTGCGGTTACTGGGGTGGCAACGGTGTGCGTGGGGAGCCGTTTCCTTCTCTTTTGAAGTGATGGCTTCTTCCTATAGATAGACAAGCAGCCAAAAGCCTGGCTCACCAAGGCTGTGGCATCGGCAAAGCGGACAGACCTGTCCCATCCCCTCTTCCCCGGGCTGCTCTTCGGCTCCTGCAGCCACCCGCTCTGCCCGGGCAGAAGGCTGGCCCTGGAGGTGCCACCTCTAATCTGGTTACGAGGGTGAGGGAGACAGCAGCATGGTTTTGGTGGACAACCTTGAGTGTGCGTTTGTGCTGCCAGCCTGTCTTGAAGCCCACGCCACCTTTTACTGTCTTTACAACCTGGCCTGCAGCCCTGCAAGGCCCCGCTTCCAGCATGGTGTCCGTATACCTGGAAATGGGATGAGGGTGATGACAAGAATGACTGCACTTGAAAAGCCCTCCTTCCTCTAGTCCAGGAGGCATATAAAGTTTGGACTAAGCTAACTTGTACCACCTTTTCACACATCATTCTTATTTTTAGTAGACTGGCCCTTGTTCATGCACATCCATCCTTTTAAGCTCTCTTGAGAGCACACAAACAAGGAGCAGTCTACTGTCTTATTTTTCAATGTGTGAAAAGTGCTGAAATCGAATTGCACATGATGGAACATATATTTAAGTCAGGAGCATGCTTTGATGTAACGGTTAAGGCAAAGAGCTCAATAGGAGTCAAAGAAAAGTTAAAAATGAACAAAAACAAATAAAGATACTTGAATATTCCAACTTTAGGCTATAAACTAATTATTGAACATATGAGGTCAGAGAAAAATGTTCCCCAGCACAGCTGGTGAATAATTATCGATTAGGAGTGTTATAATTTACACAGTAACGCCAGGGACAATATTTGTGTAGAGTGGACATTAATCTCCTGGTAGAGCAATGCTCTTGTTCCTTGTCTTCTGCAGCAGCAAGAAAATTGATCAAATGGCTTAATACACACTAGAACATCCATATTCTGAGTTCAGTCATTTGTATTGCTATCACATGTAATTATTGCTTATGGTATTGATTTCTTTAAAGGTCTTTCAGTCAGAGTCAACAGCCCTCTTGCATTGACCTAGTTATAAACTTTGTTTTAGACTCTCAGCTGCCATGCAGCAGCTGGCATGCCATCTGAAAATCTAGCTTCTTTCTTCACAGACCCTATAGATTAATAGCAGAAAGGTCCCTAATTCTCAATTACGTTAGCACTCCTTCTGGGGGTTTAAAGAGAAAGGGGTGAGGAAGGCAGGGTACTTGGTGTTCTCAGCCCAGCTTCTTTTATAGTTGAAGGCAGGCAAGTTTGAGTCCCCACCCCTGTGGGACTTCATTAATACTTCTCCCAGGTGAACTTAGCCCCTCACAAAAGGGTTCTTTGTATTTTGTCTTTAACCAGCTCTTTGTTTGGGCAGATATCCAGGCCAGGAAGAAAAAAATGTCAATATTCTCTGTTGAATCAGTGGCTTTCTCTTTTGAAACTTATAGCAGGAACATTTCAGAGACAATATGGCTATAATTGGACATGGAAATAAATGCATGTGTCTATATAAGTACATGACGAAGAAGTACAGAATTTACATTGAAAAAAGTAAATTTCTCTCAAAGAGGAAAAACTAGACATTAGCGGCATTGTTTCATTTGGGGTGGGGGGGGAAGCCACAAGTGCTTTGCTCAAATGGATATGGGTCTCATGCAGCTGAGCAATTGCAATTCTTATTTATAGTACCTGGTAAGATGAAAATAGCCAGAAGTTGCCCTTAAACCCCCTTACCTGATACCAACGTTTTTGCTGTGTGTATGTGGCTATGGATGAAGGGAGAAATGCAGAACTCTCTTAATCCAGGCACACTTTCCAGCGGGTAGAAGTACATGGCGCATTTGGGAGCATCTGTACCTGTGAGTCGCGGCTGGCAGGATTCACACCGCTTGTTCTGTGGGATGGACCGCGGCCACCAGCAGCAGCTCTGCGTTTGCTCTGCGTGCAGCAGAAGTTTTCTTGCTCCTCTGAACCACTGCACGTAGGTTGTGTGTTAAAGCTTTAAGCGGCTCAATTCTTTTCATTTTTCTTCTGGCCCCTTTACCGATAACTGATATCCCGAGGAGCCTTGTACTGGTAATAACTTCTGGAGAGAGACTGAAAACAGGCAGCTTTAATATGAGCTTCTGGTTGGGCTTGCAAGAATACAGATACTGTGCCATGTAGGGCTCACTACCATCGTGCCTCCCTTCACCATGATATCTGAGCATCTGCAGCTTCGATGTAGTTATTCTCCTAATGAGGAAGGTAGAGAAAAGCTACTGTCCTTATTCTAACAGTGTGGCATTAAAGCAGTGGGAGTCACATCCAGATTCATCAAAGTATTTCAGTGCCTAATTAGGGACAGAACAATGAATACAGCAGTTTAAATTTGAGACTAGTGTCCTACCTGCCAGACCAGATTTCTTTCTCTAAAACAGTTCATAAGTGATTGTCTTATCCTGTAGGTGTTGCAGTGAGATTCCTCTTCTTTAATGGAGACACTTATCTAAATAATTTTTTTCCCCCCGGTACACTTGTGTCATCTGTAGTTACGAAAGTAGAAGGAAGAATAAGGAAAGTGCTATTGCTAGGCTGGTTTTCATTTCTGAGTTTGAACAGACTACCTTCTCTGGAAAGACCCCCTACACCTGAACATGTGACAATTTTTTTTTTTTTTTAATATCTTTTCCCCTCCTCCCATGTGGAGAATATGCAACAACCTTGGTAGACAACCATCACGCTTTGTTATGCTAATCTGGCACTGAACTGAGACCCATCAGTGGCATGTCTTTTTCTAAAGAGCAAAAAGAAAAGGAGGAAAAATAAATTTTAAAAAGACCCAAACCACTTGCATTTACTTCACCTCACCAGAATGTAAACTAAAGCGAATCTTTGATGTTACGTGCACAGATGTTGTAGTCGACATATCTCATGGCAAGCACCAAGCGAGAAGTGAGGGAACACAGGAAGTTGAGTAGACCACAAACATCCAACGCTAGAGGGATGGCCCAGAGCAGCAACCTACACAAACACAACCATCTAACTCCATTCTTAATTAAAGCAGTGCTTTGGGAGATATGATAGAAAATTGGTGCTGTACTTGGACTCTGATTTTTAACTGTGTTTATTGATGCTGAAGTAAGATTTGGGGCCAGCGGCCAAAGCGCAGGCACCCGCCCAGAGAGATGCATTTATTGCAGTCTGCCTGCATGCAATAAGCTATGATATCTGGGCGGTCTTTAAAGAGTTACAGATTTTTGGATAACCAAAGAGCTAACATATGTCAGTTGTTTGCCCATGAATTTAACCATTATTTTATTAGCTAGACAGATACTCCTATTTCACAATTTATTATGCTTCCTGTTCTTGGAGTATCTGTGGGCAGGGACGATGTCTTCCTCTTGTCATACAAATAAACTTCTGCAAAAATTATTTTAAAGGATATTTGGTCGTAATCACAGACTCTTGACTCCACATTTTATGCTCAGTATGAATGTGGAGTTTAAATCAACCGATTCTCATCAGTTACATTCATGTTTCAGTTCTGGGATTTGAGTGTGCAGTGTTATAGAAGAGTCAGCTGTATTAAAGGGGTCAAAGTAGGAAATGATATCTGATTTGGGGGGCAGCGTTGCATGAGAAATAAGAGAAATTGTGAATGTCTGTATTCAGTAAAAGGTACCAAAAAACCCCCAAAGCCATTTCTTTATGGACCAGCAGCACTTTTCTCTCGCTGCAAACTGACTGCATGTGTTTGCACAGTCTTCCCATGAAAATGTGTGTTCCACCTTCATGTTGTTGATTTAATTCCCCTTTTGAATCCCGAGCAGCTTTGGGAGCAGTATCTCATACCGTGTTAGCGGCCGTGCTCTGTCCTCTGAGTGACTTCTGGGGGCCATGCTTGAGCTTACAAGCTTAAAATTCTTACTGCAAGCACTGATGCAGCAAACTCCAGTGGAAAAGTCTGTCTGGAACAAATTCATTTCAGATGCAATCGTAATGCTCACAGGTGACTTTTATTTTTCTCGTGCTCTCTTTCCACTGCCTCTGCACTTCCTTGTGTACTGCGTGATGAGATGCTAGTATGCTGCGTGATGAAAATCCAGTGTTGGACCCATGCAAGAGTAAGTTGTTATATGTAATGGATGTAGTTGGATTCTATTCAGTGCACCCGTAATGCTACTGCCATTGTTCCTCAATAGAATCCTTTAGCTTTTGATGGTTTTGATGTTGACAGCGGATTGTTCTAACTTCTCCAGACTTGATAGCTTAAATAAAAAGTTCAAGATGGTAGGAGAACGCCCAATGTATTTCGACATAAATATTACATAAATGTGCATAAAAAGATGTGTGCAATCTGCCAAGAAATGTAGCACAATAGCTGTTAAACGTTACCAATTTATCACCAATATTAGTATCTCTGTGTGGGGGAATATGTTTCATATCTGCACTGCTAGGAGTGTTCCCAGTGGGGAGTCGGAGGGGACATGCTTGGGACAATGCACTGTTTCTAATCAGCTATACAAATGTTGGTGAATGGCAGCAGATTTATCATCTGAAATTATCCCCTCCAAGTAGGTTTTTTATTGTAATACCAGGAAACTAGTTTGTTTTTTTTTTTTTTTTTAAAGTGCTTTATTGAAATCATCTGGATATACTCTACCTAATAAAACGGTAGTCTATGGCTGCTGGACTTCCTGTGAGAAAGAAGAATTAATCAGATATGCACAGACACTATAAAGGGGAATGGAAGTTGTATCAGTTGCTGTAACATAATGGAAAATATGTTGGATCCAGGCGTCAGTGGGTGTAAGATGGTTTAAGCACAGGGCTGGTCACTGGAGCCATATCCACTTTCCCCAGCTGAAGATGGCGTATTTGTGTTACAGTTGCTCACGTACTCGAGACAAACCAAGCAGGAACACTGGTACAAATGTTTCAGGAGTTGTTTTCTTCCCTTGCAGTCAGCAAAAGCAATGTTTGGAAGCTGTTCTGGGTGGAAATCTTTCCAAGTGAGAGGCTTGAACACGAGCAGCCTATTGTCCGCTGCTTACCCAGAGCCTCTTGCAAAGACAGACGTGGTGCATCGCGGGGCGCTTCGGAGATGTGCGTGTTGAGCCATCTTGGATGACTCACTGTCTGATCTGTGCACAGAGCAACTTTGCCTTTGCCGTGCACGAGAAGCAACGGCGGATTTGGTTCCCAAGTCTGAAAACGAAGAAACAAAGAGCTGCCATTCAGGATGTCTGATTTTGCACTGTGCAAGCAAATAATGGCTTGCCCATGTGTCACTGGCCATCTAAAGCTCCAGGGTGCTCCGCAGAGGTGCAGAAAGCTCTCTTTCTAGAGCCACTTGTATAATTTAGGTCCGTATTATGGAAAACCTTCCTTCTTGGTTGTTCTGCATATGCTATTGCTGTTGTCTCATTGCTGTAATATCTAACAGCCCACTAATCATGCACTAAGTGACGTGGCTAATACAGACCCCGCGTGTTTCTCATCCGGGGCAAATATCTGTTTACTGTTTTAATTTTAGGGAGGATTTTTCCCAAAAAAAATTTGTTTGCTGCTCTGTCTCTTGTCGAAAAGAGACCTGGTTAAAAATGCCTTACTTCTCTCTGAGAACTTTTTTCAATGGATGAGGAGGAAAGTCAGTAAAATTAAATTAGTCAATGCTTTTATGCAGATTATTTCTTTCTTTACCCCCTGAAGATAGCTGGGGAAAAATTATTTTGCTTTTCCAAGAGCTAGCAAGTTAATTTTAAAAAATGTGGACATGGTCTGTCTGAGCATTCTCTTCTGCCTGTTACCTGGGGGTTAAAGTGAAAATGCTTGCAAGAAGGAAAGAAATTCATAGAAGACCAAAATGATGAAGACTGTGAGACCGTGAGGAGACCAGGCTGCAAGGCAGACTGATATGGGAAAATGTAGTGTCTGGCAGCGAGATAACGGGACTTGTGGTGTCTGTGGCCAGATTGGTTTTGATGAATGACCAGCTTAGTGGTGTTGTCTCTATGACTCACTTCTTAGCTATCTAAAGAGGTCCCAGCTAAATAGCGCTTGCAGTTTTACACTCGACAGTTTTCTCTCTCCCACTGTGAATTCATGGCCGGAAAGGACTTGAATTAGCTCTGTCCAGAGTAAAATTTTGGTTTGGAAGACTTGTTTTATATCAAAAACATATTTTTCCTGTTTGAAAGAAAAGAATTTCCAAAAGTCTTTTGTAACATCGATCTTAAATAAGCAATAGATAATGTGGTGCACTGTCTCCGGCTAGTGCTTGTCTTCGAAGGCAGGAGCACTTAAAATGTAGCAACGAATGGGCCGTTCACTCATTTGCACCTTTCTGGAGACGCATGCATTAGGAGTCAGTCTGGAAATGTCATGCGGTCATAGATTCTTGCTTTGAGCTTATTTTGCCTTATTTATCCCTTGCCCAGGCCAGGCTGGCAGCTGCCTTGGGACCCGATTCCTTAATTCTATGGTTCCCAGACAGGGAGAGCAGCCTTCCTGGCGAGCAGGTCACCGAGGAGGGACAAGTTCGGGGGTTTTCTGTGACTTCCCAGCAAGGCAGAGAACAGTGAATAAATGGTTCACCTCCTTTTGGATGCTGGCAGCGAGAAACCCTTCTTCTTTGCCTGTGACTACTTCCAAATGGCGGCGGGGGGGAAGTTTTTCCTGTGCCACAAAGCACTGTAAGAGTGATGGTTACTGTGAAAATACTCACGTCTGGTGGATCTGTCTGGAAGTCTAATGGTTTGCCTGCATGAGGGCATTCAGGCGACATAATCCAGGGTAATTAAAGTGTGAATTTAAAAGGGGTATTAGGCTGCACTGCCTTGTAGTTACAGTAAGACAGCTTCAGATCTGAATAAAGATATCTACCCAGAGGTCTGATGCAGTCTTAACTCACCCACTGTGAACTCGGAATGGTTTTGCTGAGTGTCCCTGCACAGCTGAGGAGAGGCAAGATGGATAAGCAGACAAAGGAAAGTGCTGAAGATTCCTCTCTCATCAGCTGTATTACTTTTAGATGCTTCCTCAAGCCAATCCCCACCCACCCTTCAGCCTCAGTCCTGGTGGCCTCTTTCATTTCCCTGCCCCAGAAGGTCCCCTTCATCCTGCTCCCTCTGTATACATTGCAGTTGTGGAATTGCATGGATATTTTTTATGGTTAAGTTGAAGTCCCTCATGCCCCCATGTGAATTTTGCACATAATTTTTCATATTCTTGAACTATGTCCACAAGCCCCCGGGTGCCAGTATAAATCTCTGAATTTTTTTTTTCTTTCTAATTGCACAGAGGGTTTGTTTCTGATTTGCAAGGGTGAGGAGAAACAAGCTGCAGTCCAGCTGTAAGCTGTAAGCCCTGTGCATTTTTATATGACTTTATTCAATAGCACCCCTGAGTAATATTTACAGTGCCTTGCAGTGGGCTTCCAAAGCTTGACTCCTGCACACACACAAGCAAGACAAAATATCTGTGGAGAACTGTCAACTCTTGTATCTAACTTCAGGCTAGTTCCCCAGGCTGCTAGGGACAGAAAGGCAGGCAGGACCGCAGAGCTAGAGCAGTCACCCTGCTTTTATTGACCATTTTTGTCCTGTTGAAGACAGACTATTTTATGGCATATGGGTGACATCTGACCTTCAAGGACCAGCGATGGCACAGCTAACATAGGGACTGTCAGTGCCCAGAGAGGAGGGCTCTGATTCAGAGCCTGGGATGAATCTGCCTTCTGCACTCTACGATGCTCCATCAAAGAAAGATGTCAGGCTTGGGGTTTTTTTGAGATTACTCCCAAGCAGCCATCTATGAATCTCCTCATAAGCAGGACACATTTGATGGTGTCTGTAGAAAATGACGTAACCTCATGACATAAATTGACGTAAGTTATTAATAGAAGTTTCTATTAATGTACATCCCAGCCCTTCATTAGCTGAAGTCACTGGCAGTGGGAACAGGCTCTGAATTGGCTTGAGTGACAGGAGTGAAGCAGTTTTAATTTAAAAGAAAAAAAAAAAAAAATCTTATTGTGTGGTCTTTGGGAAAACAGCTACTAATTCAGTTGTATTTGTTAATAGCTTTGCTGTTTTGAGCCTTTCCCGACATCTTCCCGGGTTTTGCCTGAACTTTTGTTCAAATTAATATCAAGGGATGCTGTATTTCTCCCTGATTCATGGCTAGCAAAAGAAGTGAGGGTACAGAGTCTGCGCACACACCGTCTCTTGTGCAAGAGGGTGCCCCGTTCAAGTGAAGCGTACTAAAAACGCAGCAGCCTCTGCTTGTGGCATTGGCTCAGCCTTCCCACCGCCTACCAAGAGCAACCACGCCGCGGCAGCTGGAACAGTTGGGATGGGGAAACTTCTGTTAAAGAGAATGGGGGGAGATGTTCTGTGCTTGGAAAAAAAAGGGTTCTGGGCAGAAATATTCCATTATGGCTTTTGGTGTGGGCTCAGGACTGAGGGTTCCATTCTGGCATTTGTGAGGGGGTTTCTTCTTTTCAGTGTGTTGTGGGGATCCATCTTCTTTTTCCACGTTTTTCCCTGAATTTGGGTTCTTTGTCCATCTGGAGATGGTGCTGTGCCAAATTTTGAGTGATGAAAGTTGCATCCTTCTCTGTGCTGTAAAAATTCCAAGTCTCTGTTTAAGGAAAATTCCCTCTTTTTATCAAATGTGCCCAGCCAGAAGTTTGGGTCTCTGCTATGGATTTGGTACACAGGGGCTCACAAAACATGCTGCTCTAACCTCCCTATCTGTCATGGGCAGTAACTCTGCTTTTGGTACTCTACATGTCACAGTCTTTATTTGTGCCTTGGTGTTAGCTCTGTCCCCTGGTCTTCAAATGAGAACACATCTATTCCCTGGCAAAGGCATGGTAGATATCCTTCCCACCAGCTCGTTCCACTTAAATACCTCTGAAATACTTGCAGAACAAAGTAGTATCTCCTATTTTGCATCCTTTTAGACTAGAATTCGTTTTTGACCACCCGATTTCTTATCCATGGCTCGTTACATTCATTCATTACCATCTCTTTCCTTCTCATCTCTGTTTCTTGGAAAGAAGAATTTCTCCCCCTACATTGCTTGGAATATGATTGCTACATTATGCACTGATCCTACATAAGGATCCTTATGTCAGTCCCTTTTTCTTGGACTGAGACTACATGAATTCTGGGGATGTTCATCTTAGATCTTATGATGCAGTTGACTCTTGTAGCGTGTCAGAGGATGTCAGATTTTGGCTGTTAAGTGGCTGACCTGCGAGGTGGTATGGCAGAAGGGGGAAGCTTGTCCCTCAGCCAGGGGAGATACCCTTTCTTATCTCTATTTAATGAAGGTGGGTCTGACTTTAAATATGCAGAAGTCTAGTGAGCCCTCAGGATGAGGATGTGAAGTGACTTGTAGCTGAGCCTTTTCTTTCCCCGCTTTTTGCTCAACTAGTTCCAGCTCCCACATTGTTTCATTGCCCGAAAGAAAAGCTCTTGTTATGATACTGGAACATGCAGTGTGGGTGGCTTGGGGAAGCAATGCCTGACTGCTCCCAAGTCAGACAGGGATGTGGGGAAGCAGTGGTAGTAAATGTTTGTTTTAGAGCAGAGATCTTAGGTATGATTTCCTTCCTTACTATTATCTTAAGTGAGGGTAAATAACACAAACCCAATGAAAATGCATCATACAACCAAGGAATGTCTTGCAACATGTTCTCAACCGTTGAGTCCAACGTTTGAAAACTGTTGGTATTTCCCTGTTTCTCTTGGGAATATTGCAACAAAACATTCTCCATTGGCTTTCAACCATTGAGTCCAAAGTTTGAAAACTGCTGGTATTTCCCTGTTTCTCTTGGAATATTGCAACAAAACATTCTCCATTGGAATATTTGAATAAGTCGGTGAATAAAACCGCTCAGAGAAGGCAGTCGCTGACCCTAGGGCAAGCAGCCCTCCGGTGCTGTGGAGCGCTGGAGCCGCTAGCCGGAGTGCGATGGCCAGAAGATGGCCTGCATGCGGCTGGCTCTGCTCCAGCCCCCTCCTCTCCTTCAAGGGAAAGGGGAACTTCAGGGGTGTGCCATGTACGTGGCAGGATCAGCTCACAGTGTACAGACCCTCTGCACCTGCTGCCCTGGGGAGCCGTGTTGTGCAAAGGTGGTGCACAGTCAGCTTTGCTTCCCCTGCCCGGGCTTTGCACCGTGTAGCTCATCCTGACCTTCACCTCTGCCCCATCTTTACTTCACTAGCTTGTTTTGTTCTCTTTGGCAATTTCCTGAGTACATTTTAATTAGTTCTGCCTCCATTTCTTCTTCAGTCTCCTGGCTACTGTTCACTTATTCTTCACATACAAACATAAATAAACAGCTGAAAAGTGGTACAACTCCAGGTCAGAGCTCAGCTAATGCCTTCATCTTCAAAGGCTTCAGCTATCTGGACAAGGAGCTGTTAGTCATGCCCACCTTGAGATGCCTTTGGCACTGAGGCAGATATTTTTGTCTACTGGACAGAATCCTTGGTTTTTCCCCTTGGGTTCAAAGGCAGGGCTGTTGCCTCGAGAGCCACTCACCACTTGGAAATTATTTAATGTGAATCATTTTCCCTCTGTGTAAGATCTTTGTTGCTAGAATGAAATAATCAACTTCATTTGTTTTTTCTGTCTTCCAAGAAGAGGGTAGAAGTGATGTGTGGGCGTTGTGTGCACATTTGGTGAGAGGCCATTCTCTGTGCTGTTTGAAAGAGGTAATTACAATTGTAGCTTATAAATCATTGGGGAGGTATAGGACTGTCCCCTCCTAATGCGCCTTTTTGCAAATGAATGCTGATTATTTGTTTCCTGATGGTGTAATTGTATCTGGTCTGAACTTACCATACAGATTGCATACCACTGTGATTATGTATTTGCCTCTCTGAGGCTGCCAGATACACACAGGGAAGCACGTGTGAGCTGACCTCTCGCAGGGGCTCTACAACTGTGGTTTCTTTCCCCTTAATCCCATTTCCTAGCAGTGGTATCGCTAAGACAAAGTTTACCACCTGAACTATCTCAGTAGGACAGAGGACAGCCCTGCTAGGGTACGGACTTATCCTTGGGGAGGATATTTCGGCCAGTTTGTTTAGCTAGCGTAAGTGGCATTGACTTTGTGAGGGGATCCACTAGGTTGTAGCCAAAATGCAATGGCTTAAGTGTTGTATTAATAGACTCATAACTACTAATGACACTTTAAGGATTAGACACAATATGGCTCAAGTTTGAACTTAAAAATCTGATTTTTGAATAAAAATCTGGGAGCAAGCTGGCAGAGATCAGTTCTTGTTGTGAAATATCTGCAACTGTTAGGGTATCATAAAAGGGGTTGACTCTGCAATGCTAAATGATGGTTGCTTACACAAACAAGTAACGCCAAGGAAAAAGCTGAACTGTTTCACTCACAATATTTCCTCCCCTTACAAACAGAGGAAGCAGTGGCTTTGGGACTAGCAACACTTAACCCAGTATAAGAACTACACTATCTATATTTTTGGCTGGTCAAACCACTGATGCTGGATTTCTCTGTGAAATTGGCAGGGAAGGCAACCTTGAGCCAGGTCCCATTAAACCCAGCAGCTCCGGGACTGGGGAGGTTCTAGCTCTGGTTGATGGGTTGACTGAGCAGTTCCCTCCTCTGCCCACAGCAGGCTTCTGTTCCTGTCGCGTGTTCCCAAATCATTTGGCTATGAAGCAAGCAGGGCAGAGGTCTCCTTGGCTAAAATTGTTCTGATTTTCATTGAATAATTCAAAAAAGAATGAGAGGGAGCCTGGAGTGTATTGGTTTAGGACACTCGCCTGGAAGTGGAGATACTGGGATCCAGGCCCTGGAAATTACGTGGTATTGTTTAAATACAGAATAAATACCGAGGTTAGGCTGTTAGATCCTGCTGTGATGGCAAGGTACCCAAGTACTTTGGTATGTTTAGCTATCTAAATAGATGTTTATCTATCTAAATTTGGTATGGTCCTAGTGAGATTTTTCTAAAGTATCCAGGACACCAGAAACACCAGGTGTATGTTGGCATTTTTAGATGACAAAAAGCTTTTTACAGTTTGCATTCCTAAGCCATTTATGAAAGCAGACTTTAGACTACTGGGCACCTTACTTGTAAGTCACTTTAATGTCACTCATTCTGGAATAGGGCAGGAATTCAAAGCAAAAGTTCCTAAATTTCAAGCTAATATGCTAACTGGGAGACTGTCTCTGCAGAGATGTTTTTCATTCCTAATGGAGAAAGGGGATAGGGAAGAAAGAAAAACATTTGACAAAGTGGGAGGGAAGGGGAAGAAAGGAAACCCTTTGTCCAATTTGGTAATAGTTCTTTTCTTTTTTTCTTTCTATTTAAATCTTCCAGATACAGACAATCCATAGAAGTCACTAGTAAAATTTACATAAAGATAATCTAAAAAAAAAGTTATCTCACATCATTTGTAAATTGAGAAACTCTGTGGTATTGTTTCAAAATTTCCATGAATATCCATTAAATATTCAAACAATGCTGTTTCTTCATATCTGAAATGACCTCTTGTTAACTTTGTTTTGAACTTTATTTAGCTATAAACTTTGAAAATAGGTTGTCTGTATATTTGAGTAAACTCAGTGTCTTTCTGCCATGAATTTCCCTTCTTAAGTTTCTCTGATGGCCATAATGTTTAGAGAAGGGGCTATATTTAAATCCACGAGTTTAATTTTGAAGAGGTCTGGCATCCAATTTAGCCCCATTACTCTCATAGCTGGTCTATTCCTCAAAGAGCCATAGTTGGATATGCCCAACTTCGGGGACCTTCAGCTCTAGCTTCCCATTGTGCCGATGACTGTGACTGTAACTTCTCCCCTCTTTATCATTTTACACGGGATAGGGATAGTATGACATTTTCTCACATGCTTGGTGACCCCCAGTGTCTGCATGTTGCCTGTGTGCCCCGTCCAGTCTGGTCACCTCTTGTCACTGCCTGATGTTGGGTACCCAAGCACCCATTCCAGCATCCGGGATTGCTGGAGACTCAAGGTCCTGCGCTCAGGCACGTTATTCCAAGTGTAAAGTTGCCCCATTCCATCGCTGAAGCGGTCCTTGTGTCTGTAGCTTCACGCAGGCGAAGGGCTGATGGAGGCACGGTTGAGCGAGGAGGGTGTTAGCCTCTGCTATGTACGATTTTGCCAGCATTGTGAAATCAAGTCTTGCAAATTGAGTGCTGTAATTGTGCCTCATTGTGAAACCAAGCATAATATGCCCACATTCGTGCTTTGTGTTGTGATGGAAAAGGCACTTACCAATATATTTGAAATTGCCTGGCTTTGTGTGCAGTTCCCAGAATCTTTTCTTACCCTTCACACATCTGTATTTTTCTTGCATCCAGACTATGTGGTGGTATGTAATCCAGGACGGAAACTTTTCCATGGGGAAAGGTAGTATGTTCAGTGTTATCTATAATTAAAAAACAAAACCAAAAACGCTACAGAGCAGAAAAATTTTGCACGTTTCTAGATGTTAGGAAGAGGGTAAGGGAGTATACACCCTAAAAAGCATCTGCATTTGTTAGGTGCACATTACAGTATGAATGTAATGTTCAAACAATTCAGGTAGTTTTATTGTGCATTCAATTATCCTGGCTCATGAGAAATTTTTGCAAATTAAAGTGAGCTAGTAATTACCCTCCAAGTATCCGTCAGTGCTCCAAGTAGCACTGAAGTAGGCTTTAATGGCTCATACGCGCTGTATGCCTCAGCATGACAGCATGAGTTTGGCTTTGCTGTTGTTATGGTCTATCTCAGTGTGTCGGTAAGTATTGGAAACTGGAGACAGATAAATCTTTCCTTAAAATATGTAGCTAGCATGAGAGAACAGTCAAGCACTTTGTAAGCTGTTATTGTGACTTTTCATATTCACTGGGTTAGAGGAGGGGGGGGGGAAAAGGTATTTTGGGGTACATTAAGATCATGATTACATCGTAGTCGGTCAGTTCTGATGTATCAAGTAATGCTGTTCCTCACAAAATCTTGCTTTTCTACTCCTGTGCATCTCCAATTTCCCAAGGGGGGTATCCTAGCTTTGGTGCCCCCGTACGCCTCCCTGCCCATGGCCCACGTCTTCTACCACTGCCTTCTGGTTTGGGGTGAAGGCTTCTCTTAAACTGAGAACTCTCCCACAGAGTCGGACATCTACACCTTCTTTCCTACTTCCCTGATTTGGGGTGATTTTGGCTAGATTTTAAAATCCACTGAAAAATCTGGTGTGCCTATTGATGTCTAAAGGGGAGCTTTTGGGACACTGCATCTTTCAAAATTGGTTTATTTGCATATGTGTCTAGAAGGGAACTGAGTTCCTCTTGAAAACAGAAGGCAAAAAAAATCCCACTTAACCTCCTAGGAAAGATTTAGTTCCTTGACTTTAAACAGAAGAAATAAAAAGCTTTAATATAAATACATCCCCAACTTCACCAAAACTTGTTTACCGTTAAAACTTATCTCCGAGCTTGCAATTGCAGAAGCTGGTGTAGAGCCATATAGCACATGCTTTAAAGCAATTTACAGTACTGAGAATCTAATAAAGGTAGCTGACAAGATAATTGCCAAATTATATGAATGCATTACCACCACTCTCACACAAACGCTCTTTAATTATTTTTTGGCATCTGAGGAAAGGAAGAGAAATGCCGAGTTAATAGACAACATGTAATCCATCTGTGTTTGTTTTGGTGCATCCTGGATTTGTGGAGGATACCGACAAGAGACGTTGCCTGGGGTACAATGACCTTTGTGCACAGGAAAAAAATTGCCACTCGCTAAACTAATAGTGTAAAACAAGAGAGTTGCTTGTCTTTGGATTATGACCCGGTCACCTAAAGCATGTGGGAAAAATGTGTTCAGATAAAGGCTACAAAATTGTTAACACTTTTAATTATGTTTAGATTACAGAGCATTATATGACTAGCAGTGTCCATGTTATTGAAAACCTTATCAGCTGCCATTCAGTGAATGGCCCCACTAATAAAATGCTTCGTGGAATTTCTGCATGTATTTGTGCCTGGTGTTTGTCCAGCCACATCTCGGAGGTTTCCTTCTGAGGCATCCATCTGATCCTAATCCCAGCCAACAATAGCCATTTTATTCTATTATACTCCATCACACAGTAATTAAAGAAATTATTTCCTTGCTATCATTATCATTGCCTGTGTATGCATCACACAGGTGAAAATAAGAAAAATATTTCTTGTTTAGACAGTCGTCTGAGATATTTTTCAGCCACTTGTCTGTTATGCTTTCTTGATCCATTTAGAAAATGACTTTAAATTACAATGATATGGAACTCTCTAATAGCATCGTTGTCTGATTTCATTTTTTAAAATTTTTTTTTAAATGAAGTCAGCGGTCTATTCTGTGAGGGGTGACGGTAAAATGTTCTTTATTTATAATACCTTGTTCAAAGCTTGCTGCTTCAGATGGCAGAAACAAAGGGCTTAATGAAAACTGACTTAAATTAGAACAGGCAATATTGGTCATGCATTTCTTATGCATAGGACAGATAGATGAATAATTCTGCTTGTGAAAGATGGCTCACCGGCAGTGTGGAATACCAGGGTTATGTGACCGTGTACCCCTCCCTCCTTAAGGCATTCAGCACCCCCAAAGTACTCTGTGGAACCAAATTTATTTGGCAACTTCAGAACCCAAGTTGGGGGTTTGGTGCTGAAGAAGCCATCAGACGGGGGTGGGGATCGGTGTTGGCATTCAGCATTGCCGCTTTAGTGCGCCGGGGAAGGGAACACAGCGATAGAAGGGGAGAGCAAGGAGGCATGGGGAGGGAATTAACCTTGTGACTGTGCCATGGCCTCACGCAGAGCACGCTCCTTATCTGTGAGGAAAGGGTGAGACCGTGCACGCACGGGGCTGGAGATACCTGGCACAAACTTGTCCGATATCTTCTGATACCTGGCACAACCAGGTTCTTTGGGAGAACAAAAGGAGTAATCCTCTCCGATTGCTCCACAGAGCAGGGAAGTGGTGACAGATAATAGATATCTGCTCACCGAGAGTTGGTTGGAAATCCTTTCCTCCCAGAATCCAAAAGCTTGGACTGCTTCATGGCCCAAATCTATTAGTCTAGGTTTCCAAGTGAAAGCTTCCAAGAAAAACAAAGGCTTGCCCTGAGGTGTTATTTGAAAGCCCTGATTTTGACTTGAGCGGATGGAAATATACTTGGAAAAAGCTTTGGGTGGTGGTTGTTGTTCAACAGCAGTCAGGAGGCTGCACCTTTCCCCCCTCACCCCCCCGTCCTCTTTTTTTTTTTTTTTTTTTTTTTCCTTTCCTCCAAACTGCTTAGCTGTTTTTCCAGCAGTGCAAGGCAAGGCAATCACATCTTCAGTTACCAGGTCATGCTCTTTGGAGACATGTAGAATTTGGGATGGGCAAAAAGAACCATAGGATTTCAGGTAGTTGTAATATCTGGAAGAAAATGGAAACCCATTGAGAGGATTTGTGTTCACCACCCCAGCAGCCGGTAATCCCAGGAGCCAGCACAGCCTTTAAGCGTGCCCAGTACCAACCAGTTCTCCTTGAGATGGATGACTTCCCGGCAGCTGGCCTAATGGGGCATTGCTTTTGCCTGTGCTACCTGAATGCAGATGTTTCTATCACACAGCAGTTGTCTGACTTGGTGTAGGTACAAGAGCAGTCCAAGCTGAACCAGCTGCTTTGGTGGTTCCCGTAACACCTTGGCAGGGTGGTGTCTTGTCCTGCCAGTGCTCAGCCTTATCCCAGCTGGGATTACCACAACCATCAGACTCCACACAAGGAAGCTCCCAATGACAATGTAATCGTTTTGGCTAAAAATATTTATTTTTTAAGGTATGGGACTTCCAAGCAGATCTTCTATTTGTTCTCGGAGTCAGGCCTATGGGATAGGCCTGTGGTTACAGCTGTGGACAGCACATCTGTTCTCATTAGTTACTCATGCTCAATTAGCTCTCTGATCAGACCTGCAAGATTTACCCCTGCTTTTCAAGCACATGGTGCAATTGCAAGTTAATTGGCTACCAAGGTGCTTTTCCTGGATAGGAGGAATTTTGAGACCAGGTTCCTACTCAGTTTTGCTATTTCCTACTCAAATCCAGTTTCCACTGCCATCATTGGCATCAACGGGAAATCTGCCTCTGTGTGTTTGTCGGCGTTAGAGCAAAGCCTACAGCTCTCAAAGCAGCATACATCTTTTCGGGGGATGGCAAAGGGATGTTTTTGAACACATCATATTACCATCGTCTCCAGCACAGAATAGTTCATCCTTAGGTTAAGTTTTTATGCTCACAAATACATGGCTGAGGAGTATAAGCAGTTGTTCTGACAGTATTGATCCTTTAGGCACTTAAACATGTGCACTACATGGGCACCGTTATATAATGAGTAATATAATTGCAGAAGTATTATCAGAACACAGATACTGAAGTGACCTTGGTCTGCAAGTACTGGCTCAAGAATTGTTTCTAAGGCCTTCTGTCTTCTGTGATCATTTTGGTTTGCAGGGTCATCGAGCGGAGCTGTACTGTGGTTGATGGAGAAGAGTAAGAGCAGGTTATCACCCTTAAACAAAACTCATTCCCATTCATTTTCTTTATTTCTCTGTATTTTTAGTCAATCAAAAAGTGGAGCTGGTGGGGCTGAGACAAACATGTCCTCAGTGTGTGAAGATCTGGGTGGGGGAATAATTACTCTACAGAAAATCTTCAGAGTTACTTTAAAGATTTCTTATTTCTTCCCACACACAATTTCTACTTTCGGAAATCCTCCAAGTATATGTTTTCACTCATGCTTTGAATAATCCATATATGTCACCAGATTTTGATTGAATTTTGCCTTCTCTCTTTTTATGAGAAATAGGATAAGATCAACAGGCCATGTTTTTACTCAGCAATTTTGTGTATCGCTAGTTTTAAATAACTTTCCAATTATGAGTGAATCATTTCTCGTCAGGTTTTTCTTATCTCATGGGGTCTTTTGAATCAGATTTCACCCCTGTGCAGTTAAGAATTTAAACACGCTTTATTAAAGCCTAAATATGTGCTTAAAACTAAGGGTGTAAGCGAGTGCTTTTCTCAGATGTAAATGACTGTAAGTTCATGCTGCAATCATTTTCTGAAGGGTCACATGTGAGTCACTTTATTCAAGCACCGCAGCGGTCCTGAGGTCTGTGAAATCTCTAGAGCACATGAAGTTAACCTTGGATAAGTGGTTGTGGCATCTGGACTTTGGTTTTAAGAATATGTTTTGTAAATGTAAACATTGCCTCTCATTAGTATGCTTCAATATTTGCTTAAAGCATGTTTTTTGTGTGAAATTCCTAGCAGAGAGATTTGCTAACAAATTATTCTCGCAGAGCAGCAAAACTGAAGTAAACTCACTTGCAGGGTAGAATAAATGCACACAAGGTACTACAGACAGCGGCCATCCAGGTTTTGCTGACAGCATTTTCATTTCCACACATCTGTAATTTAAAAAAAAAAAAACAACAACAAAAACCAGAACACAGAGGGCAGTAAAAGCTAGATGAGGGTGTCTCCTTTTCTTTGGGGAGAGAGCAAGTATGAAGACTCCCTTGCTCTCATCATTGATTTTCTGTTTAACGTTCATGATATTTTAAGCAGTTACACTGCTAGCAGGTAGAGTAACAACTGATTAAAGCTGTTTCTGAACTATTTCTCTTTAGCTGTAACTAATAGGCATAAATATTTACTCTGTAGTTATCAGTAAAATATATTTTCTGCAAGTACCAATAACAAACCAATCCCCTAATTAGGATATAAAACAGCTGGTGGCATTCACAGAAACATTTCCCCTTGACAGATAACTCAAAGAGCAAAGAACAGTGCTATTTTCATTTGGACCCTCTCAAAGAAACAGGAAAATAGGAAGGGAGTTTTAAAATTGTATTCTACATGCACATTAACTCCCACGTTGCTTTCTGCCCAAGATTATAAACAATGTTTATTTGAGAGGCTTTAGACTTGCTCATGTTTCAAATACTGTAGGGAACGATTAAAGATATTGAATGTTAATCTCGTGGTGGTACATCAGAGGCACCTCCAGCTTGTGCCCCACAAGCTAAGCCCTGTGCAAACACTGGAGGCACGTAACCTTTCTGCTGCTCACAGATCGTTCGGTAAAAATTTCATCAAATACTGGGCTCTTTTTTGATGTCTGCCTATGTGGTGCCTGTCAAGAGTTGGAAAGATAGATCGGTGTTGAATAACTACTGTTTGGATCCAAAAGGCTTTTAATAGCTGGGTTACGATCCCTAGAAACTGCGCAGGGATTCTTTAAGGGTAGTTAAAGAATGTGTCTTAGTGACGAGAACAAAATAAAGTCAGGGCAGGCTGAACTCTTCCAAATGGTTCGTAAATCCTAAACACGAGATTGATTCTATTCTTAACTTCATTCAGCAGTTTATAAATTGATATGCGAATGAGGGTGATAGGAAGATATGGCTTATGGTCAGCTGTTGTCTCATGCTTTTGAGAACAAGCAGACTCAAATTCAAAGCATCTGTTGCAAAACTACATGAATTCTGGTTGAAATTTATTTCTAGAAAAGCTGTCCATTGGGACATTCCTGTAGTAAGTTGAATATTTATTTCTGCTGAGACAAAATTGCGTCTGCTGTGTGTTTTTAATTTCTGAACGTCTGAGGGCCAAATCTCAGTTGCTCTAAATGGGTATAGCTGTTCTCCCTTCTTCTGTTACAGAAAACTTTGCTTGAGATATCAAGCCAAGGGAAAGATTTCTTGTAAGGAGACTTTGGATGGGTTCATTTTTTGGTGGGTTTGGGGTTTTTTTCTTTGTGGAGAGAGGGTCAAACTACAAGTAGAATACAGGCAGAAATTATGTTCTGCTGTGGCTGGTAAAAACCCTAATTTAAATCGTTTCCTTAATGAAAAAATTGGGCTGTTCTAAGTGAAAGTTATTCTTTTGTTTTGCTCAAGTTTCTGCTTCCTATTGGCACAGTAATATTTCATTAACAACCTAAACATTTTCATTCAAAATGGTGCCACTGCTCCTTGTTGGGAGTATGAGGGCTTCATGCTCCCATCCTTTACCGTGGGCCAGGCTCCCTGGCTGAACTGACATCCATTATGGGGAGGAACATAAACTCTTCCTCTGTATGGTTTCAGATGACAGAGATTTGGGTTTTGGGAGGTTTTTTGGGGGTGTTTCGGGGTTTTGTGGTGGTTTTTTTAGGAAGAAAATATTTTATTTTTAATGTCTCTAGCTTTGATGTACTTTTTATCAATGTCCACAGCAAGGTCTTTTGCTCAGCAATCATTTTGCCCTTGAGGGAAGATTTATATATGGGGCTACCTCCATGACCTCCCAAAACATCTTCACAAAGCTTCTCTAGTGTCATTTATTGCATGTCGGAGAAGGTTTTTACGGTAACAGTGGCGTGCAGACGATGTAGGTACACATCCCTTTCCATACCTCATTGCTGATGCCCCATGCTCTGTGGATCTCAATGTGAGAGTGGTGAGATACCTTTATAACGTTGTAATTTTAATATAGAGGATTTGGGGTTTTTCAGGATTTTCAGCCTTTGTTTCTTAGTTCGTTGTGTAGCTACTTGGTGCATGAAATAATTAATGTGGTTTGGACATCTATTCAGGAGAAGGCTTCAAGTTCAACTTTTAAACTGTTTAGTTTGTGTATGAGAAACTTTTTCCCACTAGCTTTACTTTGGGCTATTAGCCATAGCTGTATCCTGGCCAAGCTTTTTCATGAAGCATCAAGAATTTACTGAGTACATATGTTCATTTTTTTTTCCCGTGGGACTACCTTTCTCCTGCAATCCAGCCTGGAAAAGGAACTTACCACTAAAACGACCTTGACACTTTGCACAACATTTCCTATACTTATCCTCTCGGGTTCTTCAGGAAACCAGCACCATTGGGGCAGCGTACAAAACTGCAAGTAACACGCAACTTTACAGCTGTGCAACTCTTACATAAAAATCACAATTTAAACAAATAAATGTGTTGGACGTGTGCCAGAAGACAGAATAGGACTGGTTAGCAACTTAGTTGGTATACAGAAATCTTTACTGCTTCATTAGCATTGATATCATGTGCTGGTCTAAGCTTTAGAAACTTGGAAACAAATTTCTAATCACAGAGGTCAAAAGTGAGAAACTCAACTGAGGCACCTCCGTCAGCTGCCTGCTTATCCCAGGCCCTCAGTAGTGAGTAGATGTGACCAGGCTGCGGAGCGGCAAGTCTCATACGTATCTATGCCAGACTGTATCTATCACCAGCTTTTATTACGGGTTATAGTTGTTATTTCTTCAGAATAGATGGGGCACACTTAAGTCTGCATTGCCTGCTGGAAAGCTTATACCTTTCAGACCAGGGTTCAGCAAATGTTGGAAAGGGAGGGAGAGGCTGAGAGCTGATTCAACTCACAAGGTGGTTAGAGGGATGCATCTGGGGGAGCTACAGGTATAATCTTCCTTGGTAAATCCACATTCAGGGGTGCTTTCAGTGTGGAGGTGAGCCCTAAAGCCTGCTGTGTATTGGAGAAGTGGGTTTCTACTGGATGAGGTTTTACAGCAAACATCTTGTGGAACTGCTTACCTTGCTTCTCAGACCCAACTCTTTCAAATATTTCCTTTTCAATTTTTCATGAATACTTAGTACTGACACAGGATGCTGGATTGATTGCTTAGCTCTAGAGACACAACAGCATTTGTTGTTGGATCTGACTTGATGTGGTGGTTTATCAGCATAAGATGTTTGTCCTGCTTCCTGAGACTGGTGAAAGTGCCAGCCAGTGAAAATAAGATGAAACCTGTTACATTTTTAGTGAGGTGTTTCTTGGCCACTGATGTCCGTACGTAGGGTGCTCAAACCTGTTGCTCTGAGTTGTGAAGACCCACTTCATGTTGATTTTCAGCCAGACAAACTGGACATGCTTTGTCTTTCAACAGAAGACAGGCGACCCAGGAAGAACGCAGTAGTCCTCGGCCCACTGATATTTCTGACTTCATCCTCCAAAACTCTGTCCTTTGCTATTAGAGTTTCCCAGGAAACCTAGCCTTGCAACACACCAACTTCTTTCTCGGTTAGTGTCTGTGAGTTATTTATGCTATTTAAGATTGCCCAGCTTGAAACAGATTTTCCAGCAAAGGTGGAGGACTCCAGCTGCTTAGGTCCTTTACAAAATCTTAAATTGGACAACCAAAAATCGTGCAAGCAACTTAATCATCACACCTGAAACTCTGGGCTGTTGATTAGCCATTTAAAATAGCACCAGTTTCTTGTTTCTGTTCAGGCCGTGCACGGCTACAGCAGAGGTACTGAAACTCTACCTGTACCCGTGTGTAGCCATCCTCAGCGTACCTTCTGGGTCCACATGCTGTGATACTGTGATGTGTTTGCACAGCTCTCGCATGCAGCTGGTTGTTATCTGCTTTCTCTCTTTCCTAAGAAAAAATTGTACAAGCTTCTCTGCCTGTTTTAATAGGGTACTATGTTAATATTAGCAAAAAGGAGGTTGCTGAAGAATACTCGTGCATGTAAAGCAAAAGTTTTCATGGGTTTGGGTTTTATCTTAGTTGGCTAGACATTTTGGACTGAAAGCTTGGTAGAAATGAACTTTACCTTTAAAATGAACTTCACCTTTAAAAACCATTGCTTTTTCCATAGCTGTCGACTGTATACTCTTTGCCCTGGATCTCCAGGGGCTCCTGTGAGTGTCTTGGTTCCCAATCACTGAGTGTGACTGGCCAAGGACTGAGATCTACAGGTCAGAGTCACTATATTAGTTTCACCTTCTCCTCCAACTTGACTGATTGCCAGGGTGCAGATGTTTTCAGGTAGTCCCACTTGTTGATATCAGGACATCGTTTTGTACTTTATTGCCTGTGGCATAATTGTCCTTGTGTGCTCCAAGTCACTGGTCTAATTTTTTAGGAATCTCAGTGTAGTATCACTGGAGTTTGAAATTGGTAAATCGATAACCTCCTTTGTTTTGTCCTAGGGGGCAAAAAACCCCCTATCTTTTTCTATATATTAAAAAAAAAAAAACCACAAACAAAAAAACCCACCCAAAACTGCTTTGATTACAAATGCTACATAAACGTTCTGTATAACATTGTGACAGACGAGACAGAATAAGTCGTTGCAATTTGGGGAGTTCATATTTGGTATTCATCTTGCGGCAGGAATAAGAAATTTGATGGGGTTTGTCCACTATTTTGTTGAGCACTGTCACTAACAATGATCAAGATGACAAGACCACATGTGCACTTAAGGGAAGAAAAAAAAAGCAGGATAATTCAATCTGTAGATTTAATTTTCATGCTCTAGCAGTCTCTAAGGACTTGTCTGACTGACAACCCTAATAGCAAAAATCTGGATCTGAGGGTCTTCCTCCAATGACCCAGTAAACCTTTGCCAAGTCATGATGGTTGCCTGATGCACAGCCTGAGTGTCAGCTGAAGAAAGAGAAACACCTGGGATTCAGGAACTGAAAAAGACATTTAAAAGGGAAATACAAGCTGAAGTGGAAGAAGGTCACAGGCAAAGAGCAAAGACTGGGGTAGCTAAAACTAATAGTATGGAGGAGCAGACATCGTTGGAGATGAGGCTGCTCCTGCCTCGTGGATCATATGGATTTCCAGCCTGGGTTTTGTCACTAGTGATACCATGCTATTGTGATATTACTGGTTCAAGCCTGGATCTTCTCTAAATGTCCATTGTGTAGCAATGCTCTGGGCAATGGGCAGTCCTCGATCTCTGAAAAGAGTACCGACTGCGTCTGGGTGCAAGCGCCAGGCGAGAGGATGCACCAGGGAGCCGTGGCCTGCAGGGAGAAAGGCTCTGCTGCCAACTAGGAATGCCACAGAGCTGATCTGCAGATTTGAGCTCCTATTTAATGTGATTTCCAGCAAATCTTTAATCGAGTTCATGATTATGGCTGACTAGCATTCTTACGTCGCTTTTATCTGGATCTCTCTTGTCTCACCCCATAAAAAGTGCTTTTTATGAAGATGTGGAGTAGCCTACTGCACAAGTGACACATCACCTCCTGAAATCTAATAGAGCTGTCATCCTCATGTCACCGTTGTATCTGTTAAAGCGATCAGCTGAACATCTGTCCCTCCGTATTTTATACATTATAATCCACGCTGCCAACTCCCTCCACCCAGCCAGGTTCCCGGAAACGCTGCATTTTAAATGCTTTCAGAGTGGGAGGAAAGAGGGAGTGTTTTTTCATTTTTCAGTCAGCTGCATCTGATAAAACAACAATTTGTAGTGCTGGGTAACCCCAAACATGTAAAAGCTGCTTTGCAAGCCATGCTGCAGTATTATAAAAAGGACTGGAGCTCTTCAAAACCCATTCGATTGGAATCACATTGGGCCCGAATTTGGCAAGAAAACCACCTAATTTAAGTGCTGAAATCTGTAACAAACTGGAAGTAATTCTCCATTAGCATGGAGTTCATATAAATCAAGGCTTCTGCTTCCAAAACTGAATTACCCACAACAGCACAAGCTATTGTTGCTTTTAAGAGCAGACATCCAAAACCAAGCGTGGCCAGTTCCAGGTGTTCAATGCTGTAATGGGGCCCAGGTTTTTTTGAGACATTTGGATATGTTAAAGAGCATGTCAACTCTTCTGAAAAATCTGGTCTTCTCTTGGCTGCTATGGAAAAGATTTATATTTTTTCAAAGAAATCTGACCTGTTTTTTTCTGATTCTGAATATTTTTGGAAAGTCCATTTTCTGACAGGATCTTTGTATTTGATTTGATGCTGCCCACGGGAAAGAAACACAAAGAGCTCATGAGTCTGGACCAGCAGGAGAAAGCTGGAGCAAGCGGTGATGAAACGGAGGGAGCAGGAAGGGGAGCAGACTGCAGGGCATGGCCAGAGGAGCTCGCGTAGCGAGTCCCTTTCCCCCCACACACTTGGATAACACAACTTCATCACGTGCACCTCAAACAGAATTTCTTCTCGTTCTCATGAACGAAGCGCTGAGCAGATTGCTATTAAAATCAATCAGATTTCATAGCATTAGCTCTAGGCTTGCAAACACAAAATAGCCGACTGCTTTTTTTTTTCTGCTCTTGTTTTGATGCTTTTTGCCTAAATGGCAGCAGGTGTTCTGGGCTGCCCTGCCAGCATTTCCATATGGGTCAGAAACCAAATCAGCTACCAAATACTGATGCAAAGTAATTAATTACTTTTGCACTACTTCTCAACTCTCTCTTTGCAGACATTGCATTTCTTTTTATTTATGGGCTGTACCTGTCTGTGGGGCAGTTTCCAGGTTAGTGTCTCTGCCTTTCTGTTTTCAAGTTGGTGTGAGTGAAAACAGGAAAACATCCTTTCCTATCCCTAACTCTAAATTTTACTAGTGTGTTGTGGTGTTTTTCTTTTTTCCTGACACCCCTTTGCTTAGACATGGCTGGAGAGTCAAACCATGTGCAAAGATGCTGTATGTTTAATACACTGCTATTGGGATCGACATAGGATATGGAGTATTTGAAAGTTCATCTTGAGGGGAAAAGTCACAGTGCAGGTAGTTTATTAGCTGTGATGGCTTTTGATATCTTGAGAAATTCCCCCTGTTCCACCTGCCAAAAAAGACTGTCTCCTGGAAAAGCTAAGGCAGTTTATCTCAATAAATAGTTGGATAGAGCATAAAGGACACTTGCTGGCTGTGTACCTGCAATCAAAATGGGTTAAGAATAAACTGCGTGTGTGTGTTTCTGCAGCCTGATTATGTGCTACTGATAAACTTGTAATCAAAGAAGTAAAACTCTTTTGAAGATCAAAGGAACTGTTATGTGGATGTGTACAACATATCTGATTACAGGCAATGGTCTAGCAGTGTCTTGCAGCAGCAAATACAACTGGGGCGGCCGGGCTGGATGGATGGATGGATGGGGCTTTGGCACTCTCTTCTCTGGCCTTGGGCACTCTGACCCAGCGTTAGGAGGAAAATACACATTGTTGCGGCCAGGATACTTCCAGTTCCTCTTCCAAACTGAGTTTTCTGTCAACTGGGGAGACCTAGGAGGGATAGTGAAACTGTCAGAAATATTTTGTTGTGGAAAGCCATCCTGACTTCTAGAGAGAAAGGAAAGCTGCACTTTCTCCCCCTGCTTCTCATTTTCCGTTGCAGACATGGCCAAGAACAGGGGAGGGGAAAAAAATCTTACTCAGCTAAGACATCTCTCATCCTTACATTTTCAGTGTTATTCATGTTGCGTGGTTTAGGCTTTGTCCTAGTACTAATGTACTTTCTAGGGTAGTAATACAAACACATGATTAAGAGGTCTCAGCGCCTGCTCCTCCTCGGAGGACGTTCTCTCAGCACTCCTCACCAGGACCATAACCCTGCCTGTCTCCCGAGGTCTGGAGGACAAGGGGAATTTTTGTAGGGCACAGGGCACAGAGTTCAAGGAGTCCCTGAGACAAAAGTAGCTGTGTGCTAAGATCAGTGTTGATGGGGTGTGGAGGAGTTTGATTAATATGCTGAAACTTAAGCTGTGTCTGCCAGAGGCTGGTACCAAAATACCAAAAAAAAATCGCAACAAGATACACGTTTGAGAAATGCTGTAGATGGCCTTACGTTGGCTGGGGCACAGTGAAGAGAAACTTGCCTTCTTGTACATGTGCATGGGCCAGACATTACAGATAGATATGTAGATATCAAGAAGCATGATAAAAAGGATAAATTGAATATCTGGCGACAGGGATTTCCCCTGGAGCCACCCCGATAGCATCCACAGAAGATGGAAGCAGGTCAGATGCACTAACATGGGCCGTAACTAATCCTTCCCTCCCATACCCTCCATTCCAGGCAAAATCCTCTGTGCCTGTCAACACCTCCAGCAATCGTGGTGTAAAGGGTCTGTACAATGATCCCAGTCTCATCCAGGGTATAAAGCACTCATGCACTCTTTCTTCCCCCTTCCCTCCCTTTCTCTTCCATATATTCCAGCAATGGATTTCCCAGAGCGCTCCTGTCCTATTAATAAGACATGCTGTCACTCCTCCTCATCTGCCAGAGAACCTGGGTAACACCTGAAAATCTGAAGGGGAAGAAAAGAATTATTTCTTGATAAATAATAAATTATTTCTAAACTAAGAAATTTAGAACAAGTGAGTCAAAAGTATATCTTGAGGAGGAGGAAGGTTCATGCTAAGAGACAGTAAGGCACTGTATATTGCAAATTTCAGCTGCTCTAAGACTTTTCTGTGAAGGATCACGTTGTTTCGAGTCCTGGATCAATGTTGTTTATAAGAAATGCGTCATGAAGGAAAAACATCCCATGATTATAAGAATGTCCTGTCTTGCTATTTGCCGGGCATGTTGGATTGTGCCTTGCTCTTGCCAAGGTCAGATGGTGTCATTTTGATAAAGTAGAGTGGGAAATGGGGCTGGTAGGCCACTTCCCTCCTATTAGTTTTCACACACTCCATGTAACCAAAGACCGAAGCATAATCTGTTGGCACGAGGTCGACTGAACCTTGGTATACAGACAAAGAACTTTTTCAAATACTTGAGCGTTTGACATTTCAGTCTCAACCATGGTTTACATCTGAAGTAATTTGGAGGTTTGTTTTGATTAGAATCTGAATAGTCATTTTTGATTAGCAGACTGCATAGATCAGAAATGATACTGCGAAGCTGAAGCCATGCAGATTGCCAAAGGTAACACACTGTCTCTGCTTACTCAGGTTTTCAGTCCTGAACTTATTTGAAGTTGAGCTGAACCATGGAATATTTGTTTGTTTTGCAACTGTTGTCTACCCATCTGCTTTAGGTTTTGCTTGATTTCAAGACGGGTTGGATTGTTTTGGCTTTTTGGTTTTTATTAAAGATGTTGGGTGCATTAATCCTCCGAAATATCAAAATGCCCTCAAGATTAATTACAGATATGGGTCAGCTATTTGTTGCATTCTACCCATATGAAACAGGTGTTTGGGTTGGCAAGTCACCCAGAGGCAAGGGAAGGACTTGGTAGATGAGAAGCAGCACTGAGACTTTTTTCTTTTTTTCGTTGAGTTTATGGTGAAACAGAGCTTTACATATTCTCCAGGAGTCAGTCACTCCAAATGTCATGTTCTGCAAACGATCCTCACTGGAATAGTTTCACAGAATCATGGAACAATTGAGGTTGGAAAGAAAAATTGCAGGTCATCTAGACCAGCCCCTGCACAAAGCAGGACTAGCTGCCTTTGTCTTCATCATAGCCACGCATGAGGTAGCTGGAGAAAGCAATTAGATGCACCCATCCTCAGCTCTCTCTTTTCCAGGCTGAACAAATGCTGTTCTCAGCCTGTCCTGTGCTCCAGCCCTTGTCTGCCTTGGCTACGGCGTGTTCATGTCTGTCTTGACTGTAGTACTTCAGAGGTAGCCTTCCTATGGGCAATCGCTTCCCCTGACCTGCTGGCTAAGCTCTTGTGAGTTCAGTGCAGTAGGTGGTTGACTTTCTTTGGTGCACTACTGGCTCACACTCAATTCCTGTCCACCTAGTCCCTACCTCCTTCTCAATAAAGCTGCTTTCTATTTAGTTCATCTGCAGCACGTGTGGGGATTATTGCTTCAGGTGCAGGAGTTTTGTATCGGACTTTGTTGAATATCATGAAGTTTCTGTCAGTTGACTTCACCTGCCAGTCAAGGTGTAGCTGAACAGAGCCCTGCCCTCCGGCCTATCAGCCATTCCCACCAATTTAGTGTCTTATGTGAACATGCTGAAAGTGCAGTCCATCCCGTTGGCCAGGTTAATGTGGCTAAACACAGTGAGCCCCAGGATCAGACTGTGAGGATCTCCACTGATGATCAGCCACCGGTTGAGCGTCAAGTCACTGACCGCTAGTCTCTGAGCCTGGCAGCCCACCTGTTTATTCCATACGTCTCCATGTGTCCCCTGAAAGGCTGGCTTGGGTGGAGGATAGTGCAGACAAGGTTTGGGGAGACAAAATGGGAAGGTAGTGAATTCACAACTAGAGGACAGGCACCGTTTGCTAATGGCTTTCAATGGGAGATGGTGTGCTCACAGTGTTTTCTGTTGGGGAAATCTCCTACAGTAGCATATTTCAGCGTTCCTGAGACTTGGAACCCAGTTTTGTTTTCCTAAGATCTAGTTGGCAAATGAATAGTGTTTCCAGCAGTCAACAGTGCCGCAAATTTGATACAGAGGGGAGCCCTCTCATTAGGTAGAAGGGATTCAGACGACGGTGGTTAAACCCGAGTGCTGGAGTCCCAGCCCAGCACTGCGGAAGGCCACTCTTAAGAAGATCTTGTTTGCCAAATGCTGAGGGATGACTGTCTCTTCCTCAACAACTAAACTCCTGCTTAGCTTTATTTCAAATGTTTACTTTTCTGCTGGGATTTCAATAGAAGACACTTGTCTTGCAGCAGCAGCAAGTCATCCAGCACAAGAATGGGGTCTGTAAAACTGTCCTCGTTTTGTGCTTGTAAAGCTCTTTGAGAGAGAGTGCGCTACCCATCCTGTGTTTTGTTGTTGGAAGGAAGATAAACATAAATTATTTGTGTTATTGTTAGATCATCAGGATGAAGGGGATAACTGGTGGCAAACATAAAATAGTTGAAATATATGCCTCTCTGATTCTTTTTCCAAAAAATCAAGAGAAAACAAACCACCAAAACAGGAAAAGGAAAAAAAAAAAAAAAAGAACAACAGTCATTAGGTTTTGAGCTGCTTTGGTTTCTGGGTTGTCTTTTTTCTTCTGAGCTCCTATTATCCTAGTGCATCTCAGGCTATCTCCAGTCCCTAGAAATAAGGCCACTTACTTGGTTTCTCTAATAGAACAATTGCTCTTGAAAAGGAAATTCTGCAGCTAGATCACTGGTATATCAGGTCCACTGAGGAGGAGCACATCCAGCGCAGTAGTGTGCAATTGCTCCTCTTTCCTTGCGGCTTTTCCTTCTGCTACCGCACAGGGATCATCTCCCCATCCCTGAGCTAATGCTACAGCAGCTCTGGACAGGAGCAGAAATCCCTATTTTAAATTTCTATTTGCCTTTTTCCATTTCAAGATTTAAACAGTGTTGCGTAATGAAAAAAGCAAGCTCGGAGGCCAGGCAGGAGCAGCTCTCAAGCCCGTGAGTTCTGCAGATGCAGCCCCCGGTACCTGTTGGGTGCTGAACTCGGTGTTCACAGTTTCTGCGACTTTCCGGCAGCTCCCACCGCATCCAGCCCAAGCGCAATGCTGAATTCATCTCTTCTCCCTGACCTCTGAAGAGGGGGGGAGCCGTGGAGGCAAAAACCTGCGGGTCCTTCTCCCCCACTGGTGTTGACTAAATCATGTGAGAGGGATTAAGGAGACCAGTGAAGCATTTTAACCCTGCTCTCACCGCAAGAGCAGTGGGGACCTGGCATGTTCACTTAATAACCGGGCATGTGTATCAAAGAGGCTGGTGTATGAGAGGGGGAGCGAGGCGGAGTTTAACAGCCCTTAATCCAGTTAGCTCTTGATGCTGATGATGGGGGCGCAACTTGGAACTAAAGAGTTTGTGCTCCAGGATTTCCTTTACGGGATTGTAAAAGCAACGTGTTCCCTCTGGATGGCGAGCATTAAGGATCCTTTGCTGCCTTTAGGAAGGCGGCAGTGCTGCAGCAGATTTGTGTGGTGCTCCCACAGCCGTTCCCACTCCTCCCTGGAGCTTTCTGAAACCCCTCTGCCTTTTGATAGTGGCCCAGCTCCCCAGTTCAGTGCCTCGTCTTTGTGCAGGCACCGCGGAGTCCGCGCTGGAAGGGAGATAATACTTCCCGAAGTGCTCATTTAGCCCAGCGGGAGAGAGGCGGCTAGCAGCATCCACACGGGTTATTAACCTGCAGTGGAAAGAAAGAGCAAACTCCAGAGTTGCATTAGTTTATGTATTATCAGCATTTGTAAGGTACCTGTTGCCTTAGTAACGAGGAACAATGTATATAGCTTTGATGAAGTAAAATCACCCTCTGGTTAGGGAAATAAAAAATTCATGGCCTTTCCTCAGGAGCCACTCCTCCTGTGCTTAGGGAGGGGAGCTTAGGAGGCAGAAGAAACTGAGCTGGTTGTTATGATCTTACAATCCCGGTTTCTGTTCATTCACTGCTCCTGGGAACCCTGCGGAGCTGTTAACAAGCTGTGTGTATATTGAGAGCACGTAGGAATACGTTGGAGGCGGGCGGGGGACCAAGGGGTGTGCAAGCTCACGTAATCCAAAGCGCGGGCAATGCCTTTCAGTGCAATGGGCTTGGGGTTATCCTGAGCTGTCCTTTAGGTGTCCCTCCTGCCCTCATCTCCAACGACCTGTGCCTGGCTGGGCAGCACGTTAGTGGTGCTTCTCCTGGCCCCATCCACCCCGGGAACTGGACCGTTTCCGCATGAGAGGAGCGACAGGCTCTACTATTTGTGTGGCAATTGCATGTGTTGCGCTGTTCTTGCTTCTCTGGGCTTAGTGTTTTAGCATTAAATGGGAATAATAGTATTGCCCTACCTGAAAAGCTGTCATAGGTCTCACAGTAGCAATAACTCTTCTAGCGTGGGCTGAATGAGTGAATGCATTAGATACCACTACTGTTTGTATCACAGAAAGGTCCCAGGGCCATCGTACTGGGTACCGGCAGCTCAGCACTTGGCATGGCGGTCCCACTGGGGTACAGCAGGGTCACCCCATCTCTGGAGCAGGGAGCCTGGCCCAAGCATACGGCCCTCTGGACTTTCAACACTCGGTTTCCCTTATGGAAAAATAATCTGCTCTGTATAAATAGCATAACAAGATAAACATTGTGCTCAGCATGGCAACCAAGAAAAATACTGCAAGGTCAACTTAAAGGCTGAGATGGGTTCAGAAGACAATGCTGACTTTGTGTCAAAATCAGGGGAGACTCATCGCACAGGTCCTGGCAGTCGCGGGAGGTAAAGCAGCACTTTCTACCGCACGTGGGTCAGCTAGCATGGGCTTGTTCCTTTTATTTATTCTATATGCTGGGTAATGACAATAAAGTTATTGTTCTTACACCTGTTTGCAAAGGGAAATGAACTGATGACAGAATTTTAGTGCCTCTCCATGAGGCAAATGGGTCAGGTTTCTTTTCCTTTTTTTTTTTTTTTTTTTTTTTGCCATTTAGTGCAGTACATCTGGTCTCACAAATCTGAGCTGCAGCCCAAGATATATATGGGCAATTCAGAGCCTTGTTTTATCATCTTCTGAAGGACAATAAAGTAAGTCATGAAAATCTCTACCAGGGTGAAATAAGAGATGAGATTCTGATAGTTGTAAACCAGGCAGCCAGCTAAGGTGAATCCAGTTATTTCTGGCATTGCAGGTTTTTGCTGCAGGAACGTGTCACACGTGGTAGCCAGCAGCACAAAACTTTCTTCACTTTGGCTTGACGCTTGTTTTCACAATTGCTATACAAACAATGAAAATTCATCATCTATACTGTTCCACCCTCCTATTGCTCTCTTCTCGTTGCATCAGATGAGATTTATCTTCACCCTCTATTAGCCACCGCAGTGGTTGCCGCCACTATTACTTTGACTATAATTTTAATTGCCTATAGATGCTGCACTGATCTTCTTTCTGACACTGAAAGATTTAACAGTGCTGTTAAGCTCTAGAATCGATGTTAACAAGTCTTTATTTGGGACTATTTTATTTAATAAACTTTCATAGCTACTAGGGGTGATTTACAAAACCGACTGACTGGAAAACCAGAGAATCAGCAAATACATTTCTTCAGCAAGTAATGGATCCTTCCTTATTGGGAATCACCCTGGCCCCTAAGTCAAGTCATGGCCACAACTTTACCTACCCCAAAGCATTACTGCTCTAACTTTTAACCGGATGATTTATTGCCCTGTGAAGGGCAGAATAAACCAAACTTGTTCAATACACTTTAAGATGTGGCAGCAAAGATGGAAGTAGCTGATTACTTGCAGTGCAGAGCCTCTTCCCATGTCTAGCTGAGCTGACTGTGTAGTTTTAAATGTCCCAAGTAATAGGAGTCTGAACCAAACGTTGTAAAAGATATGGTATGGAACAGCTAGGCTTTGATGGAGACATGGCTGGCTAACCTAACAGGCATTCCTTAGCTTTAACAACCCTGCTACAATGTGCAATGATTTGTGTGGCGCTGAGTTCAGTATGAAGGTTTCTGCTTTAAAAAGTAAAGGAAAAAAAAAATTGCATTGGCATTCTGTTCTAGCAGACAACGTGCCATTGGGACCATGCTCCCCAGTGAAAATGCCATAGAGACAATCTGTCTACTCCTGCCCGTCACATTTCTTTCCATGCCAGTGGCTGGCAGGGCAACTCCATCCATACGCAAAACCCAGGCTGCCGACTGCAGTGGTATTTGCAAAGGTGAAATCGGGTAGCTGTTACAGAAGCTTGCTTGCTTCTGATCAGAAAAGTCGATGAGCATTTTATGGATGATAGGTTTGGGCAGTTCTTCTGAAGTGACTCCACTCTGCTTCCTTTTGCCCTCTGATTTGACTGCTGTAGATGCTGTATGTACTTCACAGTAAAAGATTTAATAAAGGGTTATTAAGTGATACAGGTGTGTTAAGAAGTGCTACCCACAGATCAGTATAAAATATTGTAAGGTATTGTAAATATGGTAAAATATATTGTTGTAAATGGTAATATTACAAAATATTACAAAATAATGTAAAATATATTATTATACGACCCTATTACAAGAAAATTGAAGGATTTTGCATCAGTTGATTAATCAGTTATGAAGCTGTGCCTCTTATTAAACTTTCATATGGCATATTAAATGTACAGTTATAAATGAACAGCGACTGGGCCATTCATTGCAAAACAAATGGATTGATATGATAAAAAGGGGGTTGTGCTTTTGTGTGGGGATACTGCCAAAAGGAATAAGAAGAGCAGTCCCAAAAATGAGAAAGTCACAATGTGCTTTTACTCCAAAACTGAGTCCTGAATTTGCCCTGTTAGAAAAATCTATGGCGGGGACATGAGTGAAGCATTACCTAACCATTTGAGACACAGCCCTATAATTCATGGGTCATTGACACAGTAGAGAAGATCAGTTCTGTCTATTGTAGCAGCAGAGGGACTCTTAATCCGTGGATTATTAACGTGGAAAATTGAAGGGGCTGTTACAGGCTTGTGGTTTATTAGACTATTGTGGATTTAGGAAGCTTTAATTTGAAGATTATGGACACAATGCAGTGCAACAGATCCCTTGACAATGTCAGTGGCAAGGCTTTTGTACAGGAGAAAGCTTCTGCCTGAATTCTGGCCTTCCCCATCCCACAGGACACTGCTTAGAGAAACGCTTATGGGGCTGTAATCACCTTTGAAACTCATTTGATCAAAACAACTCGGAAACCCACTTCTCTGAAAATAATGTTCCCTGAGCTCTTCAGTTTGGAAATTATTTTGTTCTAGGGAGGCTTTTCTGGCTGGTGCTTGATCTGCACCCACTGTTGCTGTTTTGCCTTGCCGACATTTGATGCTATACATCATTAGGTCCATGGGATGTTTTGCAGTACTAGTGAGCTGAATGTGTGTCCCATGCTAGGGAAGGACCAAGGAGTGAAACCTTGGACTTCCACCTCCAACTGCTTTAAGAAATACTCTCCTGCTCCTGAGCACCACCTCAAAGGAACTGAGTGAGATTATCTCTGCTTCCCATCCACCGTGAAGGACTAACAGAGGTGTGAGGAATGTGTGGGTATGGAAAGACTCAGTGAGGCTTGAACACAACCATAGTTTGAAAGACAATCAGCCTGCTCTGTAAAGGCCACCAGGGAGAGTTTCTCCCCTGCCCAAGCATCTTGCAGTTTGCATGTTCTCCTTTTATCCTTTTCTGTTCCAGAAGCAGGGAAGGGAACAGAAGTCCTTACAGGAAACACTGCAAGGAGGGTTGGGCTTAAAGTGTGGTGCGGGAGGCTCAAAGTTGGCATTGGGGTAAGCTTTGTAACTGCAATGGTTTTGAGAATGGAAATAGTTTGCCTCTGGAGGGTATGAGCCTCTGTCACTGGTAGTGTCTGAGAGCAGGTAAAACATCTGCTGGGAAGGTCTCTCGGCGGTAACATGCTCCACTGCAGAGCAAAGGCATGAACTGGATGACCTTCCCGCTCGATTCTCTGATTTATGTTCACAATAAAAGAGGATGGAGCTGTGGACAGAACTAACATAAAGTGGCTGGTTGGATTAAGGGTCTTGACGTGGTCTCTGAGCACATGCTCTGCTCGGGGTGTCTGTGCTTGCACGCATCGGATTTGCAGCTCTTGCATGGATGTCTGTAGCTGTGGGTGGACTGAGGGGGAGCAGGGAGGAAAGCCAAAATGCCATCTGTCCCTGGTATTGTTTGGTTTATTGTGCTGTTGTCCAGAAAAGCTCCACGATTCCGTCGTGGAGCCCCTTGCTGCTGGAAGTTGAGGAAGCCAAAGCATGAATGGGATCAAAAGGAACTACACAAATCCATGGGAAACGGCTCATGAATGGCTTTTGAACGATGGCTCAGACACAACCTTGGGACCAAGATTTCTAGAAACTGGGAGGATGGCAGGAGGAACAGGCCATGCTTGTCTTCATGTCTAGAATCCTGCCTACTGTTTCTACTTAATTTCATTTAGGGCCAGAAAAAATGTTAGAAGTTTTCCCAATAGAGAAAGGACTGAAGGAAGAGGAAAACTATATGAGATAAACTATAGGTTACATGAATTGGGGAAGGGGAAGAGAAAGGAAGCGGGGGGCTTTCCCAGGCCAAGAGAGGAGCAGAGAGGTGAATTGAATACTCCTGTTCTATCCCATTGATGTTGGGCAAGGAGTCACAGGCACTGCGTGATGGAGCTCACAGCATGAGGACAGGCTGTGTCAGCAAAGTTCTGTTTCTCATATTTGTCTCTATTTTGCAAGAAGGGGATGCTGGAGGAAAAAGCACATGCAGGACTTCAGAAGCTGGCTCAAGAGAGTTTCTAGGAGCAGCCTTGGGCACTAGGACAGTCTCTATCCTCTGATGCTTCAATGTGTACCAAAGGCTTGGCTTCTATGCAAAATCCCAGCAGTCATGCAGAGCCTTGATTAAATTGTTGTAAAATTGGTTGAGGTATTTCACTCGCTTGAGTGATTATTTTAATTGAAAAAATATATATTTACTTGAAATAAACTCCGGTTTCTCAATTATGCTTACGTTACACAGATAGCTTGGTTTATATTTAAATAGAAAATGTTTAATATTCAGCCTGAGAATAGTTGTTTAGCACAAATAACTATTTCTTCAATATTAATTTCCACTTCAAGTATTTACGTTTACTTGCTTTCCCTCCCTTGCCCTCTTCCATTCCCTCCCCCCACCAAAATGTACTTATATTTCCCAGGGAATATATGTGGTTTAGAGCAATGTAAAATAAATGATGGATTGAGTGTATTTGCAATGGCCTTTGAAAACTGTCCCAGTGTCCAAAGACTGCTCAGTTTTATTCCTCTAAGTGTTCTGTGCTTACTGCTGCAACATGTCATCTACACAGCCAGGAAGTTGTACAAGATATACAAGAGTCAAGCCAACAGGATAAAATCCAAGTGATCTTTTAGCCAGCTTTTGAAATGAATAGAATTTTGTGACCCAGAACTCCAGAAATGAATATTAACTGAGTGGTCAAACACAGATGGTCCATGTGAAGTTTTCTGTGTAACTTCTAATTTGACATGTGAAAGGTCTGATATCATTTTAAAATATATCGGCATTTTGAGCACTATGTTATTTAAGGAAGTGCATATTGCTGCAGGAGAATAAGAACTTCCTGAGAAGCTCTTGGGTTTAGAAGATAGCTAGATTTAAACAGCTTTCAGAATTTGTGTAATACAGTTACTGAGTTAATATTCCAGCCTAATCTATGGAGGTACCAGCACTGAGATATTCTGAAACTGCAGATTGTAAAATCTGCTCAGTTTGAAGATGTCTTACAAACCTAACAAAACTGATGTTTGGATTTGTGAAGACAGGACATGGCTGTTAATGCTTTTGCAAACTCAGGTCTGCAGTCAGGCATCAAGCAGTTCAAAGTGAAGCTAGGGATGTGGGCCAGGGCTCTTGCTGCTAATGGTGCTGAATCAATACCAGAAAGTAAACTTGTGTGTACAGAGCTCTCCAAAGGGAGGAGGAAGGCACATATCACATTGTGCCTGAGCCCCCTCTGGCCTGCTCCACCGAGCACACGTATCTTCTGCTCACACTAAAGATGCCTGATCGTTGGCAAGCACTGTACATGCAACTCCATGAAATGGGAGCGCACATTTTAATGGCGATGCACTGGACACCTGCAAGGCTTTTTGAACAGTTTGGTTGCTCTGAAGCCCTAAACTCTAAAGTAGTGGGAACCTTTCCTTTGACTTCAGCAGATGTCTCCCACAAGTATGTAACAAAATGTCTGTCTTAATATTAGCAGTAGTTTTTAGGTTACGAAATAGCCGAAGGTCAGAACTTCATTTTCTCCCGAGCATGGTGCTGAATGAACAATAGCTGAATAACTTTTGTTTGGTATTCGCAGTCACTGATTACACTCCCTCAAAATATTCTCACAATCGCTTATTCTTCTAGTTCTGCCTAATAAAGTGTCTGGGATTTGGTAAACAGCTGGCGAGAAGAAAGGGGTGTGGGAGGTAAAAACACTGTAAAACTGAGGTAGGTGAGATGTTCTCCTGGTGAGTATATGAAGGAAGGAAAGACACGGAGTTCCTGGAGCTCCGGGCATCACCCTCCCTGTGAGAGGATTGTGAAATAATGAATATTTTGGTCATTTGGTTGCTAAGTTCAGAGCGGAATTGTATCCTAGTTGAAAGTCTTTTGCCAGCAGATGAAGCTTTCTTACTGAAGGTCTAGAAAGCGAAATGGTCCTGTTTGACACTCGCCTTCAGAGGAGATACCTGGGGTTGTCTGTTGGACATGCATCACTGTGCATGGTGAACAGGGGCTCCCCTTGCCATTGCGGTGTAAACCACTGAAACTTGTCCCCAGGGGTGCAGGGGAATAATGCTGCCCGGACAACTTCACCAAATTCCTCCTACTCAGGCTACTGCTCTCCTCTGCCCCGTGGCTTTCCTGTACAGCAAGGTCAGATGGAGAGCCATCAGGAGACTGCTGACACTAATTCAGAGTAAGCCCAACCATTTCTCCCCCTCAGCTTTGCCAAGACAACCATCTCTGCTGTGGAGAGCCAAGGTGGGAATTTCTTCTTTCTTCACTTGATCAAAGCAGTCAAATTACAGCCTTCTGGAGCTTTACATATTAGCATCCCACAACATCTCTTTTCACTTAACTACTCCAGCCATTCATTATCCATCCAAATGGAACCTGGCAGTGCTTTCTGTATTCCAGTTTTTTTGGATCAGTAGTTGTATCTGTTGTAGGTCCAGAAAATGTCAGCTTTCATCTGTCCTCTCCCTCGCACGGAGCTTTTCCTTTTAAACCAAAATTTTTGTTTAAATATTTAAACATTTATTCATTTAAGTAGCGAACTGACGCATCCTCTGCTCATGTCAGATTTCACCAGACTGCATTTCTCTGGTTTTGCTTGTTGTCTTATGGGTCAGCAGATAACATATTAATGGCCTGTAAGAAAACCCAGCAGGATGTATCCTGGGGAGAAAATGGACTATGTCTGGATTTCTTGATGGTCCTTCACTTGGAAATGTTACTCAGAAACATGTTATGACTCTGATGGAACAAATATAGCTGCTGTTTTGCATGTACTACATCCATAAGGAAAGACCCTCCATGGTCGCTTGTCTTGTGTCAAAAGTTGCTGGCGTTTCCTACAGGAACGCTAAGCTCTGTGTTTATTAGTCCAATAAATGGCTGTCATTTAATGCTCCAACCAATCCTGCTAGTAATTACAATCAGCAGGGTTCCCATGCTGCGCATCAGTGATGGTTCATGAACTTGCTTCAGTAACTTCCCATGAGTCATCAGTAGGGTTGACACAGCTGAAACAGACAAGTCAAACTACAAATTACGTAGTTTTGTTGGGGTTTTTTTAAGCCTGGTTTCCTAAAGAGAAGATTTCCACCATCACACTGTAAGTCAGACTGTACATCTGAATACATTGCTAATTTTCATCCAAATTTGACAGACAGCTAGATATGGCAGCCATAGCAAGCTAAGCAACTGAGGAAAGGAGAGATTAAATTTATGCCTCCCAATCAGGAACAAAAGTTGCCCTGTAATCTCAAGTAAATCTCCAGATCCCACAAACTACTGATAGGAAAAGTATTTCCGCTATAGGAGATGCTCTGATTTGATTTTGTGTCTTGCTACCCAGAGACTGGCCCAACCCTGAGCCAGGGAGCCAAAGGAAACAAGGCTTTGCGCTTCTGTGCTTACAGATTGGCTTCTTGTTACACGCTTTCCTAACTTCACCGTCAGAGATGTATGTCAGCATTTGGGTTTTTGTTTTAAATATACAGAGATGGTTTTCCCATTAAATATTGTGCAACCGTCCTGGGAGGTACATTTCCAGTACTTTCTTTACTAATAATTCTTGAGCACAGGAGGGAAACGGAACCTGAGGGCAGAGTGCGCAGAAAGCTTTATTGCATTAGATAGGATGGCAACCTGAGAACATCTCTGGTGTGGGACAGAGGCTTGTTTAAGATGAAAATGCAAACCTGCCAGATTCATATGACATGGTACAATGTCTCCATGATCCCAGAACTCTGCCTGGGACATTGACGTTTCGACCATAATAGTCCTCTGATGGATGCTGATAAAACGGTGGGTTTCTGCCAGACGTCAGGTGTGTTGCATGGCGGGGAACAAATGGGGGCTGTTTTTCAGCTCTGTGGTTTTGGTAGACCCTCATGACCAACTGCACAGCCTATCATTGCTCAGAAGAGGTGTTGGAGCTGAACCCCACTTTCAGGTCTGAAGCTTTCCTCCAAGTCTACACGAGCATTTGTTGCTATGTGTAAAAGAAGGAAAGCGATGTTCAGGAAGCAATGATGCCGTATAGGCTCTAGGTAGCGTTGCCTAACATGAGGACAACGGTTCTGATGATAAATATTTCATAGGTCATTCATGTCTGGTAAAGGTGAGAAGCAATACATTCAACTTTTCATATTCCTTCCTCTATCTCCTTTTTTCAGCTGACTTGTTTGTTGGAGCACCTCACTCTCCTGATCCCTCCTGACGAGGGAGGAAATCACTGGTTTTTCCATTTTATAAATAGGAAGAGCTGAGGCAGGGAAAACTACATCTCTTGAAGCAAATTAGGAGAAAAAGAGGCATACAGAGCAATTCTCAAAATTCTCCCCAGATGTCCAGCTCCCCTTGGCACCAGGCGTTAATGAAATTCCTATAAGTTTTCTGTTTGCATCTTTGCAAACCTAAGTCCTTCTGAATGTCTGGCGCTAAATCATTTACCCATGGTTACAGAAGGAATTTGAAGTATCACAGGGATCCTTCTTCAGCAACAAAAATAGTGTTTAGTTGCTGCCCTTTCCATCTCGTGTGGTGCGTTCTAGAGAGTTTGCCAGCTTGAACTGGGTGCATTTCAGCTGCCAAATTCCTTGTTGAGGGAAACTCCCAAACTGCTTTGCATCAGGAATAAGTGTATGTAAATAAGTATATATAAGAGAGTGTGTGTGTATATATATATAAAAAAATATATACATAGTGTGTATATGCATGTGTGTGTATACAAAATATATTTACAGTATCAAGAAAATAACAAATGAGGGAGCTTCTGAGATTCCCGATTCTCCTCCAGAGTAGAATTATCTGTGTTGCTAGTGGCTCATGAAAACATTTGAAGTGCAAGTGCTAGGTTGCACTACATTCCTCCTAAAACCTAAAGATGGCAAATGAACACTAGTAAATTCTGAGTAGCTTTTTTTGTTTTTAACTTGTTTGATTTTTCCAGTAAACTCCCTCCCACCAGAAGCTCAGCTGGGACTGCTTACTTAAATTTATTTTGCTTAAAACAGGAACTGAGCCTTAAAACCATTATTAATAAACAGTTTATTTTTTACCATGCGGCATCCAATGTAATTCATAACTTATTGTCCATTTAATTTAAGACACTCACCTTTCCAGCTGTTTATCTAACCCAAAGCCAATAAATTCAATGGATGCTTTGCCAGTAATGTCAAGGACTTTGGTGCAGGCACAAGCACTTTCAGGGCTCCTTCCCTCATCGCCCTGGGTGTTACCAGGTTCTGTTGGAGCTGATTTGCAGATGCCCTGAGACATGCTTGAACTTCTGAGGACTCTGCCTCTTCACCAGCAGGTTGTCCAAGGTGGGGGCTACCATGCCTGGCCAACACAGTGGGCCTACCTCTCCCCTTTACTTCTTTCTTATTCTCCTTGAATTCAAAAGGAGACCTGTGAGAAATTAAAGTAACTTAGCCACAGCTATCCTAGAAGAGTAAGTCTGCCATTGACATAGCCAGCAACTTGCTCCATGACCCTTCAAGCTAACCCATGTACAAGATCATTTCCTAAGAAGTGGAGTGGGATGTTTCAGGCAGCTGGTTGGAGAGTGGAGCCTGTCTGTGACTATTACCCATAGCAAAAAAAAAAACCACAAAACAAAACAACCTCATTTTCAGTCCGTTCTACGGCTGGCTCTCTGTGAGCCTCCTGAGTTCAGGAGTAACCTAATGAGTTCATGGAAAATTATTCTACCGAGGACTATGAAATACAAATACAAAGACACCGCCCTGACTCCAGAAATCACCCATGAACTTTGTTAGAGAGGCTTCAGGACAAATGAGATGGGAAACAGAAGATAAAGGTAGCTGGAAATGGCTGGTTTGGTAAAATTCACCCCACTTTCAGTGACCTGCAAAAGGGGGGAAGGTGGGTTAACCTTTGTTTAGAGAGAAGTGCCAAAGATGTGCATTTTTCTTCTCTGCATCTCACCTTTAATTGACTTCTATTCCCAGTCCTTGTATGCTCCAGTGGCACCTGTGATGTGATTCAAATGAGGGTGAGAAAGTCTGTGATGCCTGCAGGTAGAGAAACCAAGACCTGTCAATAATTACAGGTAGCTAGGTATTATTCTGAAATAATACAGAATACAGCCAGCTGACTCTCTCTGTGATCTGCTCTAACTTTGTCAGGCACCAGAAAGCTGCCTTGATCCTGTGTTTATGTGTGCGGGGCAGACAGAAAAGGGATTAAATGCTCATTCTGCGATGTTTTTTCAAGCATCTGAGCCATCCCTGCTGACCAAGTAGCTGCACTTCAGTGACTGTATCATCTGCACAGTGACATCAGCAGTGGTTTGCCATGAGATAGCACTTCTCAGAAAGGGAAATTTAATCTATTGGATTACTTTTCCAAGTAATTGGGGGGAAAAATACAAACAGGCCTTTGCAAGGCCAGAGTTTGTTTTTACTTATGACGTTCTTTAAAACAAAGGTTAACCCTCTGGTCAGAGAAGTCCTTGTAGGGCTAAGGTTCAAACCTGAAAGTAACAGCCTGGCAGAAGTGTGCTAATAGCAGACGTGAGGGAGAGCTGTGTAGCAAGTCAGGGGCTATGATATATCTGAATTGTTACGAGAGTCCGTGAGGGCTTGGGTGTTGGCTATTTTGGGTTGTTTTCTCACTTTCTGAATTTTTAATGTTACTTGCTATTGTAGTCATTCCAGTTGAGTGGTTTGTTTATTTATTCTTCATGAATCCCATAAAGGAAAACCTTTTTAGGTTGGAGAGAGCTGGAAGGGAAGGATGGTGAGGCAGGATCACTAACAAAAGCCTGAAGGACTGTGTTGGGACCAGGGACTTGCTTTGCAGAACAGCCCCTTCGTGCACTGCAGCAAAACTGGAGCTGGTGCCACTTGACTGAATCGGGTCCTGCGTTTGTGGATTTAACTACACTTTCTGCTGCGGGCCTCCTGGTATGTAAGAAAGCAAATTCAAGCATGCCACTGTGTTCACTGAGGCAGCAAACTTGGAGGGAGGGGGAAGAAAATTCCCCTCCTTCTGCAGTTCATGGTGTTCTTCTAAACTATTTATAAATAGGTCTACTGTAGCCAGTGTTTGCATTTGGACGGCTTCACTGTTCTCGTTTTCAAGGCTTCTCTCAGATCTGAAAGTAAAGGTCGGGTTGATTCCCCTCATTTGAAATAAAGAGGGGAAGAAAGTTAACCCTGTAGGCAGATGGCTTTAAGGCACTAATTCCCAGGAACACGAGTGAGTCCTCCCTCGTGCGCGGCAGGAGCAGAGCTCTGAGCCCGCTCTCCCTTTCGCTCCATTTTCATTTCCCTGCCCTCTTCATTAGCTGATGATAGTTCTAACTTCCTGCATCCTTTTAAAGAGATCCCCCTGCACATCATCTGGGATTCATGAAATGCAGAGATCTGGTAAGCAGCACAAATCACACGTTTCTGGCCTGCACTTGCCAGAAGCCCTGGATAAGTTTTCAGCTGAGTTTATACTTCACCTCCCTCCACTCTACAGATGAATAATATATGGCTCCATTTTCTCCAGAAAAATTTGCACCAGAAAACAGCAATCTAATTTTGTGAAGGATTATTTTTTGCTGATTGAGAGGTGTTTGGAGATGACAGGCATCTGATCTCATCTTAAGCCTTAAATTACAGTAAATCCTGTATTTATTTACTTTTTACTTCAACCAAATAGGACGTTATCCTGCCCTTGAGTTAACGCTTTCAGTGCTTGCCTTAGCTGAGTGCTGCATGCCAAAGGCATTATTATCTACCATCACTGGTCAAGGAACAGCACAGAGCCACCAATTCATGTATGAAACAGCTAAAACACTAAATAGGATTACGTGGCTCATAAGACAGAGAATCAGAACCAGCCTGTTAAGCAGTCTTTAAGTTGTACTACATACGTGTAACAATGGTTTTGCTTCTGCATGGGGCAATTGAAGGACAAGTAAAACACTGTGAAAGTCTGAGATACTGCGTTGTGTGTATGGGCACAGGATGCGATGCCTCATCGTCTTCCTGATGTTGGCATCCAAGGGGTGGAAGTAAGAAAGGTCTCAGCGGCTATTTTCTTGAGGACGCAACCTATATCTGAATAAAGACGACATGGCTTTGAATAAGGGTGTGCAAAAATTCACTTCTGAAATGGAAAAGACTTTCTTTCTTTCTTTTGTTAAATAATCAAGAGCACCTTACCCTCGTGTATCCACAGAACCTGGCTGGCAGCCTTCTTCAGAATAGATTATCTTTGACTCAAATAGTACATTTACTTTGGGGTAGGTTCCTAATAAATAGAGATTTCTAGATGTTCTGAATGTGGGGAATGTATGTGGTAGGTTGGTACATTATGAACCTAAACAAAGAAGGCTTAATAAGACTAAATATTCTTTTATTGTCTATTTAAGACTTTGAGATGAAATGTTTGTATAAAAGAAGCTGCATTATCCCAAGACAGTGGTTTTATTCTGCTATTACTAACACAGTGTTACAAAGACCCCAAAAGTCTCTGTAAACTTTCTGCTCTGACTGAGCTATGAATTAAGGCCAAGATGAACTTCTCCCAGTAAGTCCCAATCACTGAGACAAGGCACTCGCCTTCAAAGAGGTGTCCTGGGCAATAAGGCTGGAGGTGGTCTGATCAACAACAGAGCTAGTTCATATGCATTTTTACAGATGTATGCTTTTTTCATCCAATGATAATATGTGCAGGTGTAATTTCTTTTAGCACAGAAGCACTAAAAAAATTAATTGCCGCTGTTTTCCTTGGATGTGTTCAGCTGCTCCTTGTTCTGAACATCCCACGGGCTCTGCGGGATGGTTTCGGTGCAGGCAGTAGCTGTTACCCTGGCAAATAAGTGTTCACCCTCTGTTTAGAAACCTAATTTTCTTCCCTTATTTGTTGTGGGAAAAATTGCATGGCATTCTTGTCACAGAATTCCTTTTCTAGTTTTCCCATGTTTTGCACTCTCGCAATTTCTGCAATTATCTTTGGCACAGCAATTATTATTGTACCAGCTGTAATTCTTGCAATAGGTGATCCTAACGAAACATTGCTAGGTGTCTTGTGAAATTCCAGCACTGGTGAGTATGGACCCCACCAGAGCTTTTATTATGGACTTTTGCTGATTTGTTTGGGTATGCACATGAAGGCTTAGATGTGATTTACCTCACATGCTATAGCAAAGTGATTTGCCAAAATTATTTACCTCTGAACTGTTGTCTTTTATCTAGAAAAGTGCAGTTTATGGCAGGTGTTTAGGGATGAGTTTCTGCACAGCGTGTTTTTCAATTGCTTGGCACCTCAGTTGAATGGCACAGGCTTTAGTTTTATACATCACTGAAAAAAGCAAACTTACAAAGCACTGTTCATGAGAACTATCTCTGTATTTCAACAACTGCTTTAATTGTTACAAAATCATTTATTTTAATATATTGTCATTTCAAATTTAATGTTTTGTAGATCTATTTCAATTATAGAGACTAGTCAAATATATATATATTCACGGAGACCTTAAAAGTTGAATTTGCTTTTATATTTCTTCCGTTTACGTTGATTAAATGTCATACATTAAATAATTCCCATACCCATTAACATATGATTTGCCCACTAGTAATTACTTTGTCATCCTTACTTCCTCAGGCTATTTTCAACTTTAAGCCACTGTTAATCCATGACCTTAGTGCTTTTGTCTCCAGGTCTGAATTATATAAGTATTATGGAACAAGGATTGAAATGAACTACTCTTGGCTTTATTGTACAATTACAGTCAGCTGATTGGCTTTTCTATTTCCACTAACTAAAATAATAGAGTAATTTTAATTCCTTTATGAAAGGATCATAAGAATTTTTTTTTTTTTTTTTTTTTGTGCAGTGTGGTGAGGCCCAATAAGAAATAATTCTAAGGGGAAAGTAAAAATGGAGGAAAATAGCAACTGTCTGCTTTTCTGGTTGCTCAGGATTGCTGCCAAGTGGGCACAAAGACAACTGAAGCAGGGTAATGGCCCTTGCTCTTTGCAGTGGCCACTGCAATGGTAATTGAATAAAATCCACTGAAAGCAAGGAAAAAAAAAAAAAAGGCACTTTGGATATGGAGCTGAAATGGAAAAGTAGGTGCCTTTAAAGGACCTTTTTGTAGTGCGTCTCCTCAAACTCTTTCTCCCTCCATGAAACTACCCAAAAAGCAGAACACCTGTTGAATGTCAGGTTTCTTTTTGGATGCAGAAGTGCAGCATCATATGGCATGGTCATGTCTCTGACAGGCTGGGCAGTTTGCTCTTGCTCCTGTTCCAGGCAAGACGACTGATTCTCGTTTGAAATGCTATCTCTAAGCTGCTTTTGTTCAATTCCTTACTTTCATGAAAGGTTATAATCAAAAGGCCAGACTTTTGGAAGAGTTTGGCTCCCTTATACGATACTGATTTCCAAGTGGCATGTAAATAAGGGGTCACATTTTCCAAAGAGAGTACTGCCCCACCGTCAGTGCTGTGAGAAATCTGCTTTGCAGCTCCATGGCTGTATTTAGGGGGAAACATTGCTGACAGGCTGAGTCAGTGGCCCAAATTCTCCTCCCTTTATCCATATAACCACATGAAAGCTCGTGCCTCCTATCCACAGAGTGTGCGTGAATAATTTGCTTGGCATGGGACTGGAGCTAGCTAGCACAATAACTATGCTTTTGTAGGCTCCATATGTCCCTTGCCTTGGAGCTTTTCAAATGATACAAAACTCTGTGACTAAAATGAGAAAAGCCTGGGCAATGACTTCAGAAGCAGTTGGGAGTGACCTAAAGCTCATGAAAGGACTCTTGGCTTCAGTGGATGTTGACCTAAGTCCATAAGAGACTTAAGAGTTACATCCAGACCCTATGGAGATCCTGGAATGACCCCTGTAGTCTGCAAAGGAATTGGTTTTCCAATCAGCGCAAGGGAGTCCTCATTTCCAAACACTTCAGAAGCACCGTATTCTTTAACTGTACTTCTCGAAATACGCTCCAGAAATATGTGTGCACACACATTGCCTATCTCTCTCCTCCTCTACACACTGAACATTTTTGGTGTAGGAGACATCAGTAACGGAAACGTAAACCTTCTGTTTACATCTATAAACAAGATAAGGTACAAATTGCTGCAATACAAACTTCCTTGCTCTGGCCCTCCACTGACCTCAGCTATAAATGACAAGGAGCCTCCTTTCTCACAGTTGCAGGAGACTCCAGCCTCTAGGACACAGTTTCAACCAGCAACTGTGTTTGCAAAATCGTCAGCGTGAATTTTTCCGACTGCTCTGCTATTCATATGCCACCCGGGACCAGGGGGCTCACGGCTGTGGCGTGAAGGCCAGACACTGCTGTACCCTCGCTTGCAGGGGACTCCAGGCACCTCCAACTGCAGGGGGTGAGGCTGTGGCTTTTGCACGTATTTCCTGAAATCAAGAAAGGAGCTACACGCGCTTTTGCCAAAGGGTTTGGGTAGAGAAGTGCACGCTTGTACCGCATTTCAGACTAACTGACAGCAGACATCCATGTCACTGTATCACTCTTTGCTGGGTCAAATAAACTGGTTGCAAAATATCTAAGATTCTGCCAAGCAAACGCAAGTATAATTAGATTAAAAAGCTACTCATGTATTGTCTTATTTTTATAGATTTCAATGGATGCAGAAAGAAAGAAATTTGTTGATAAGACAAGAGCTGGTTTCTAGGCACAGGAACCCAGCTCCTTGGTGACCTGGACAGACGACACATGGCCTGAAGGAAGGAGACAAGAAGAGGGCTGGGGCATGAGAAAAGTCTTAGGGAACAGGGCAGAAAAGTGAAAGGGACTTCTGTCCTTAACAGCTGTAATTGTAGCTCCAAGCACTGAAAGATCTCACAGCCCTTTCTGCTAAAAGCTCACAGCCATTGGCAATCCTAGTCCAGCTGCACATGCGTGCCATTGGGACTGTGGTGGGGTTATTTTAATCAGAATTTGTTAATCTGGGATTTCCACAGCCATGTCTGTTCCGGGTGCTCAGTGGAAGCTATCACGCTTGGTATCAATGTCAGACGGTAGGGCAGTGCAAGGTTGAGCTTTTCAACACCACACTGCATTTGCAAAAGGGTGAGAGTTCTGATGATGTTTGTATCTGCCCAGGCAGGACTCGGGTCCCTCTCCTCCTGGAGCAGCTCAGCAGAGGGGCACAAGGACATCACCTCTGGTGCGGGTCACCCAACGGCAGATCCCTGGAAGACGGACTGGTGCTCAGGTGAGGCACTGCTGTAAGCTTACCTTGTTCTTACCCTGCCACCATTGAATGGTCACCATTGCATGCCCTGGAGATGGCACGAAATGGCCCAAGAGGGCAGCGGTTCTTACATGTTTAAGCACTGCAGAAGCTGCTCTTTCATTCCTGGTGCTGTGCAGCGGGTTGCAGGAGAGTGACTCGGGGATAGCTGCAAGAGAGAAGGGCCATAGGGACAGTTTTTGGTCAGAGCTGTTACGAGGCTGCCAAAGCAGCAGAGAGGTGGTAACTCTGGATCCCTCCTGGTGCTCTCGGTAGAAGCATGTCAGATCTTGAAAACTGCTGACTCCTGGCCCAGAGGCCTCTTTTCTATTCATAGCAGTGTTCAAAAAAATGTCGTGCAGTCAATTAGATACTGCTGCTTTAAACCCAGGTGGTTTTATATCTACATAATCAGGGCTATAAAATTACATTCTCACTGTTCAGAGGGGTTAATTAATTCGCAGAATCGAACAGAATAAGCATGCATTTGTTTTAATGAGCCCAGTACTACACATTTGTTCTGGGGGGGGAGGGGTGCCCTTTTGGCTCTTGGGGTGTTTGGTTGACCCGTGGGTGCTGGGAGATGCCAGCATAGCTCACAAGCTGCAATGTGTTTCAGCCATGGGCCAGCATCTCCCTGTCCTGGTGTTGCATGAACACAAACGTCCACCTTGTTGGTAGATGAAATGGCTGAGATTTGGACAATTCTTCATTTTGAATACAGGCTTTGAGTTACAAAGGGCTGGGGGCAGGAACCTGCTATGAAAACAGTATAGAGAAACAACGCTGCTGCTATGTACCAGTTTTCCCTCTCCCTGTAACAAATGCCACTCTTAGCTGGCCGGCTAGCGTGGAGTAACGCATTAACTGAGTGTGATAAGGCAGGGGAACTCCGATACCAGCTCCATTTTCAGTCCTGTGTTTGTTCTGCAGTTAGCACAAAGGGGTCTTGGTCCCTCGGTAGGCCCTGTCGTGTCAAAACAATGTCAGTAAAGTCAACAAATCCATTCATGTTACAGTCATTTCCAAGTCATGCTTCCTCCCTTTAAAAATTCTGGATGGGAATGTTAGGGATATTTACGAATTAAGCTGATAAAACATGGGGAGAAAACGTGGAAACAGCTGGCTCACAAACGTGAGCCTGATTCCCATCACTGACATTCGGTAATGTTATTTATATTCTAGTGTATACAGAAAGTAGAGAGGCCTGAAAAATATGACATGTATATCCCATTATACGTGCATTGTAGGACAGGAAAAATTACCTCCTTAGCAGAGCTGCCATATCTTCAGGCATACAAGATGTGCTGTCCACGTGCACATCTCCTCGGGTCTGCCATGCACCTGCAGGTGATGAGGAGCTCCAGCAGGGTCATGGTTATCAGGAAGGCCCAAATGGTCCAAATCCTCTAAATATGTCCGGGTAATACTTCTGGCTGGGAAAAAATTGTCATGCCCTCAAACTGGGTATATGGGAGCTCTATTCCTGGTGTCATCAAATTCAGGCCCTGCTATTGTAGGTAATAGTGCTATAATCCTTATTGCAAACTGGTGACGCTTTGTTTTAGAAGTAAGTTGGGTGTATGAAAGCAACATCTATGTTTCTGGCAGGTTGCTAGCTAACTCTTTCAGCCATACTGCTTATTGCTACTGGCATCCTTATGAATCCTACCCCAGCTCATCCCTTCTTGCAACCAAAAGACAAAGTAAGGCTTGGTTCAAAAGTCTTGGGAATTTTGAGGACTGATCTATGCTTTTGTGTGCTTAGAGTTGACAAAATTAGCTGCTTACTTCATTGACTGAAAACAGATAGAAAGAAATATCTGTTTCTGCAATGAATAATTCATCAGTGAAAGAAAGAGTTGCAGGATACTATTTGGAATGAAAACTGCTTAATGTTAGTCTCTATGAGTCAATCTGCTACCTGTGAAGTTAAAGGAAGGGATTCCTGCAAAAAAAAACGAAGACCAAAAAACCCCTCCTCTTAACACTGTCTGCATTTAGAAACAACCTACATTTTAAGTAATTAAAACTGATGATCCTGACAAACGTTCGCCTCCAAAGAAATAGTCTATTGTAAACGTAAACTCTCAAGATCCTTCCAGGCATACCAGCACAACTCTCTCCTAAAAATTCTTCCCAAGCCATCTGGTGCCTTATCTTTGTAGCCAAGCCATACAATAACTTTAAAAGAGGATCGTTGCTAGCAGGCTTTAGTCTCAGGACTTACAGATTCCCTTGGAAGTATCGCAGCTAGCTCTGAACCCGTCAGCCAGGCAGCTCCGGCTGTGTGAATACTCCACTTCTTTCTATCATGATGCAAAACGTCCAGCTGTGGTTCTTGGGGGAGATCCCTTCCTCCTGTGGTTTGCAAAGGGAGTGAAGGAGTTACAGGGAGAAGCTGGAGACGCTGTGTACTTCCAAACAGGGATTTACACTCCATTAATTCTCTCTACAGCGGCCCAGCCTGAGTGGCATGACATGAATGTGGTTATGAAGGCTGCAGCCAATTTCACATCATTCGTGTAGCTCTCCCTGCACCTGTGAGGGGAACGTATGGATTCCAGGTTTGCTCCTACACAGCCTTTGCCATCAAAAAAAGGTATTTAGTGAGTGAGAAGGCAGGAAGGCGTGGAGCAGAGATGGCTGATGGAAACAGCTGGGAAGGAGAGGACAACTCTGTTTCAGCTTTGCAGATCATCCAGAGTTTACTCTCCCTTGGTTGCATCCCACTACTTCTGAGCCTGTTCCTTAACATCTCGCCTAAACTCCATCATGTAAAAAACACTGAATTCCTACTGTTAAGTGCCCCATTTTGGTTGCACAAGCAGAGCTTGACAGTGAAGTTAAGCAACAAAGCCAAGGCTGCAGGCACCTGACAGCAAAGCAATGATCCAGGTACAAACCTGGAGTGAGGGATCCTCTGTTAGCTGTGCCCAACGGCTCAGGCAGGGCCACAGCATCGTGAGAAATAGGCAGGTTGTTGCAGAGTGTGTGTGGTTGAAAATAGAACATGCTCACCACTCACTCATCCAGGGCAAACACAACATAGTTGGGGAGAGACCAAACCCCTTTTTAGATTTTTGTCACACGTTTATATGCTGACGCTCCACCACCTAAGCATCCCTAGTCTGTTCCTTATCAACGCTGCTCTCAGAGGAAATTAAACTGGGTGCAAGAGCGTAGGAGCACGTGAAGGAGAGCTCCTTCCTCAGCACGCCCTGCACTCAGCAAGTTGGAGACTTGCTGGAAGTTGACTCTGCACCATCACATTTAAACAGCGTGTTTCTTACTCCTTTAGCATTCGGGGGAGCAATCCCACATCGCTGCTCTGGTCTGGTGCACGTTCCGGCTGCAGTAATGATGTGATGCCAGCAGTTGTACTGAGTGATGGAGCTACCGTTAGATTATCTTCTCCTTCCCTGTGCCAGTCTGTGCTGGCAACCCTCAGCTACCTGGGCAGCATTTTAAAATGCTCTGGTTTTTGGTGACGCACCTTAGGGAGCAGAGCCATTTTTCAAAGTTAGAAATGTTTTTTCAAGCTGTGGCATCTTGGTAATGAAATACTGTGTGGTATACATGCTTGGGTGGATATTAATGAGCGTGATGTGATGCTGTAGACTAGCTCCTGGAAATGACACAGAGGCCCCGATTCTGCACTTTTCCAAGTCAGTGGAAATTTTGTTGATCAATTTTGACAGGAGCCAGATTTAGGCCTAAAACATTCACATTTTTTAGCTATTGACAATTTTTTTGATGGTTTTATAACTGGTACAGACTTCCTATCACTTTACAAATACAACAACATGGCAAAGACTTCCCCCAGGGAGATGTCTTTGCTTTTAGCTGGCTACCTTGTGATACCCCTAGGGAAATCAAACAGTTTAGGGAAAAATAACATGGCATTTGTAAAGCTGCTTAGCTTTTTTCCTACTCTAATGGATATTTGTATTTTATTATCTCTGGAGACAATCTACTATTTGGGGAAAGAATGAAAACAACCCTCCTAAAATAGAGTTTTACAGTTTAATGATCCCTGCACTGAAATATCACATTGTACGCTTACGCTGCATGCCAGCTTGGGGGGGGGGTAGAGCTGATCACGGGGTCAGAGCCCCACGACTCCACGTCCTTTGCAAAAACAACCATCTCGGTCTCCTCTTCATAAGATGATGGTGATACCTCGCAGAGCTGTTATGATAATTAGCTTATATGAATAAAAGTACATGGCTTGAGGGGTAAAGCTTTTTGTACCTGCAGAACTTCCAAGATTCCCAGGTTGCCTTTTGGTGTGGGATTACAGAACATCTGCTCTGGTTAGTCCTCCTAGTATTACTGTTAACATTTTTGGCAAAGGCACCTGGAACGCAGCATAGATGCACATGTACATAATATCACAAGTCAAAAGGAGTGTATTCAGGCCCTGTTTGATTTATAGCATGTCAAACACAAAAGATAAACCAATATAATGTTTAGTTTGATGGCTTAACTTGCACAAAAATGGGAAGATCCAGAATTAAGTATTTCCCAGCTACTTTAGGACCTGTCCCAGATTGCTACCTGTAGTAAAAAGGGTAGGGGATGAGGTCTATAAATGCTTGTCAGGCCAAAGGAACTGCCAGACTGCAGTGAGACCTAGAAGTTGGGCTACTCTGAGCATGCATTTTCCACAAGGCAGATAAGAGGTGTAAGCAAAAGGAGCAGTGTGCGAACGGTCTGCAGCAATGCTGGGAGCAGGGGAGGGGTGAGCTGGAACCAGCAGTTTTAAGTGGACAGCCTCAAGCGATCATTATGACCATCCGTGCTGACCTGAAGCTGAAAATCCCACACATTTGCAGCGTCTACGTGGGCTTTGCTGTTCCTCCCACCCAGTCCCTAGTTCCTACTCATGTAATCTGTTTTCCAGGGTCAAAGTTGTTTCTAAGGCAAACTGAGAGCCAGTTTCCTTGCATGTGAGCGGAGCAATATGAGAGACTTGTTTGCTTTTCCTCTTTCACCTTCTGTTCCCAAATGGTGGTTCCCCACCCAGGCAAGGAGCAGGGATGATGTCTGCAAGGACAGGGTTATACTTGCATTTCCACTGCACCCAGCTTGTGCCTCTGTGCAGAGGGATGGCTCCCACAGGACACAGCTCCTGCTGCAATGCACTGGGTGGGAAGACATTTGAGTTGCAGAGTTTGACCCAGGACCAAGCGGAAGGACATTTGCTTTTATTTGCTTGGGTAACTTTGGATTAGTCACTTCAATGTGCACATCTCAGTATTCAGGGGACCAGGATGGGACCGAGAGCTGAATTCTGCTCTGCAGCATCCAGGCATGTCATTTCACATCTCCCTCTGCCACCGACCCTAAAATGGGGACCAGGATGCGGGCCCGCAGAGGGCAAGCTGTGACAGCAGTGATAGAGGTGCTGTGCCGGTATTGCTGTGAATCGCAGGTACCACTTTCCTCTATGGGTTGGAGGAGCAAACTCCAAAGCAACCGAGCGATTCAGACCTCGATGGCAGCAGGACGCTATGCAGGGCACGGCTCGGGGTAAGAACAGAGAGCCCCACGGAGGAAGCAGGAGCTTAAATAGCTACTGTAGATGAGTTAAACTGTATATGTAAATCCTTTTAACCAGGATCAAAAAGAGTTGGCTTGGCACAGATAACGAGTTTGAAAATTAAGTATACGCTAAGAACCTGCAAGTCTCAGCCCCTCCAAACAAATGGGAAAGGCTTGAAACAACTTAAAAATCCAGCCTTGACACAATTGCTGAAAACGTTCCTTTAAAGAGAAGCCTTTATGTGAGCAGAACAGCTTCCTAAACTGAAAGGCAGCACAGAGCAGTATCCTTGTTACCAGCATAGGTACCAGCAAGAAATCCAGCCAAGAAGCAGTCGTCTGTTTGAAGGGAATGAAATCTTTCACTTTCTGACCGCACAGATTAGACACGAGGAGAAAATGTTTGCTGTCTTTGGTTATCTTGTGGCATTGAAGAGCAACCATCAAAGGGAAACAGTCTGCCTTCTGGGATAATCATTGGGCAAGCGAGTGGATGCAGCAGATAAAGGAAGATGATGCTTACCCGGAGAGGCCGAGCGGCAAAGAACAAAGATCAGTGACTGGGAATTGCCCTCACCTATGGGGAAAAGGAAATGGTAACGAGGCTGAAAAGCAGAGCAAAAACCGCAGGAAAGTTGGGTTCCCTGAGCGTATTCTTGCAGCAGCGTGCACTGCCTTAGCTTTCCCGCTGAAGTTTTGCTGTTGTGATCAAGTTCTCATTTTGTAGTTTATAGAAGAGGCATTTCCAGCTCAACTTTTGCAGTATTTATGTAGGCAAAATTCCCAGTGTTTTAAGAGGATTTTTCCATGGGTAGGTATGGTTACTTTTGACTGGGTGAGGACTTGGAGTCTGCACAATTACCATACCGTAAGTATTAATAGATCCTTCCTAATAGGAAAGTTATTTGAATTTAAGATTGTAGCTTAGTTTCTTTAAACTCCACATAATCTATTTACTTACGCTAGAGCTTTCCTTCTGCACTTCCTAATCTCCAGCTGTAAAGACTCAAAATGCTGCACAACATACAACTTCTCTGTGTATCAATGGAAATGGTATTGTAAGTAAGTAATGCCATGCTCCTAGAACGTACTTAGTGCTGTTGCAAAGCCAGGATTTGGTCCCAGGAGCACTTCAGTCCACTCCCAACTCTGCCCCATAATTGAGACCTAATTAGTCCCTCCATGGGTCAGCTCCCCTCTTCTGAAAGATGGAGGGGTTTTGTTTCTTGCCTGCCCTCGTGTCTCTACGTGCCAAGGTTTCAGATGAGTGAGCGAGCCCGTGTGGATGCTCTTCTACAAGACGGCCTCACTCCATTCAGCTCAGTGCCAAAAAGAAAAGGGTCCAACCCACCCAAGTCACGGGTGCGTGCTGCCACTTCTCACCCCTTGCCGGCTCCTGAGCATCTTTGAACCCCGCCCCAGAGCCAAACGAACCGGTTACCTTGTAGAAAACTAACTAAGCAAAAAACGCAACGCTTTGACAGGTTTTGCTGTGTCAGTGAGCTGAACAGGAGCAAGGCAGCTCCTGCCAGGACCGGCCCCGGCACAAGGGGATGCTGAGGCTGGGAGTCGTGGGATGTGGGATGCTTGTGAAACGGGGATGGCGGCTGCCCTGGGGCCCTCTGCAATCCAGATAAAACAGCAGCAGACCTGTTTCCCAACACCATCCTGATTGGAGGACGAGGAGATGAGCGAAGGCTGCACCCCTCTCCCCCAGGACACCGGCAGGACTAGCTCCACGTGAGCCTCCTCCCCTCCCCTCTGAGTCAGCCCTAATGCTATGCTCAGCTTTTCACTCTCTCCTTCCTCAGGCAACTCAGTTCACTTTTCTTCACTCCCCCTTTGCTGACCAGCAGCTTGATATCGCTCAACACGCCCAACTGGCAGCGCCGGCTCGCCCCGGCACTCCTGGGATACGTGTCCGCACCCACCTGAATGCAGGATACAGCCTCCCCCTCCCCTGCCACGACTTCTGGAGCTGTATCCCCAGCTCAAGCACCCTGTATCCTGCTCCTCGTGAAGTCCCAACGGTTTGGGGCACACGTGGAAGTTGTGGAAAGGTGCTGGAAGACTGTCAGGGGTTCAGTAACGTGCAGGGTGCTCCCGCTTGCCCTGCGGAGCCGCACCACAGCCCAGGGAGCAGATATTACTCCTGCTATGAGTTAGGTCATTTCTTTGATGATGAGACAGAGAAAGCCCGAAGAAAAGAATTGGAGCAAGAAAACGCACCTGGAGGGAAGCCTGGGCTGCTATGCGATGGTGTTAGGAGATTCCTCTTTTTGTTCATCCAGCAGCCCAAGGTGGCTTTTCTGACTCAATCAGGACACAGTTCAGTGTGGGACAGGTGGGGATGCATGGAAACCCCAGCAGGCTTTGCAAATTGAAGTTATTTTAGAATAGTTTGGTCTTTCTCCTCTTCTGAGGATTTCTTTCTTAATGTGTGTGCATGAGTAAGCAATTAGCTGCTAAGATAGGAAGATGTTACTGTGCAGGCCCTTTGCAGCATTAAAAGCAAATCTGGTCCAGGCTCGCTCATAAACAGGTGAGTGCATGAAGATACAACCACATTTGGTTATTGGGAAGAGCTGCTCCTGGCAGTAGATGACACCTACCAGAATGGGCACGTCACTGCTCCTACACACCCACAATGGAAGCAGGGAGACACCTCTGCTCCCCAGAACTGGGGGACATCAGGCAGCCGTGGCCGTGCTCACACCAGCCCTAAGGCTTCTAAGGCTAAGAAGACCCAACGCCCTTGTCAGAGCTGACTGCGCACGAGGCAACTCAAGTCTGGAAGCAGCCTGGCTTTGCCAAGCCCCTGAAGCCAATATGGGTGAGTCCTCTTACTGTAAGCATCCTAGACTTAAATTAAATGTGGTTTATAAGTGTGGGCACAATGCCATGCTGGGAGGTTATGTGCCATTACACCTTGCCTTAAAGGTGTGCTGACTTGGGTCTCTACCACCGTGGAGATTCCTGCATGTGCTCAGCTGAGGGCCTGCCCAGCAGCCCTCCTGGCCTGGGCCAGCCAGCCGCAGTCAGACGCATGGCTTTGCAGGCGATGCTTTGCTTACTTTGAGTTTTATATTCATTGTACAAAATTAATAATTTACTGCTAATGGTTGAGGTTTGTAAGGCTTCACCAGTTAGTTTAGAAGAGCCAGGAGGTGTTATTCTGCCCAGAAGTGGATTCTGAATTTTTTTAAAGCTTTGCCTTTCTGCAGAAAATACTGCTATTTCTGTTCTTTGTCCCAAAGTTGAGTGAAGACAGTACAGAATCTTGAAATTTTCTATGGAAGTGCAAATCTGAACTATCAACCATCTATTTTCTTTTGCCTTGCCTACAGGCTTTAAAGTTCGTTGCATTTTTCCTGATTTTAGAAAAAAAAAAACAATCAAAACCAAGGGTTTGGGTTTTGGTCTGAGGAAGGGTAGAAGACAATGCTTAATTAGGTTTAGCTTTAAATTTTTATAGAAAACTTCCAAACAAACCCAAAATAAACTCAGATAAGGAAATAATCTTTCTTTTCCCCCATGGTGCCTGAAAACTGCACAACATAAAAATAACTCTAAACGAAAGTTGCTTCAAGTGCCTCATATCTGAGAAATGCAGATGAAAACAACTGCTCTAAGAAGTGTCACACGGGAGATTCGACTGTTGGTACGCTTCTTCGTGCTGTCTT
>NW_009191918.1:0-11568 GCF_000690835.1 Fulmarus glacialis
CCCAAACTATTCTGTGACTCTGTGCACCTTTAGGAAGATGTCCTTCAGCAATAATCTGAACCCAACAGTGAAGAAGATACAGGCTCAGCATTGAACTTTTAATTTGGTTGTTCTTTTGAACTAGGTGAACTATTTCATACAGACTTTGCATCATATTTTCTGATACTAGCATGGCATAGAAGAAACGTGAATGTGCATGTTCATTGTGTTAAAGGAGTGCTTCAGCTCAGTCTGTTGATACCATTTTGGCCTAGACATAAGAAGCCAGTAAGTGGTGGGAGTCAGTAAACTTGGGGCAGAAAACAGGGAAGGTGGTGTGTGTTCTTTTAAGGTAGTAAGAAGGAAGAAAATGTAACAGCATGTAAGTTAATAGCAACAGGGGAAGTTACTGAAGATCAGTGCATGTGGTCCTTGAGCGGGAAGCTGTGTACGGACAATATATCACATGCTATAGTTCATAGAGAAGAAAACATGAGAGTTTGGGTTGCAACTGGAAATAATTCTGGAGTTTGGATTGATTTTGAAGACATGGAAAAGTGGATGCACATAGAACTGAAGCATTGCAGACACCTCCTGAAGCATTGCAGAAACCAGCTGAGACATCAGTGGATGGCAGATGTCTTGATAAGGACCATGACTCTTCAAAGGTAATGATCATGAAGAGGGGGAGGCATGAGCTAGCAGAGGAAAAAAGGCATAAACCAATAGGTTTCTTGTGCTGGGGAATGAACATAAGCAGCAGGCTATTACTGAAGATGAGAAAGCAAGGAGGACCACCTAGCTCCAGCCAAGAACTGGAACCTCTTAAGAAATCCAGGCTCTGACTGTGCGAAGAAGAGAGATTTTGCAGCCGTTAAGGGAAATTCTGCAAGGAATCTGTTGCAAAACTGGGGATTGTGCCAGAGAAGAAGCCAGAAAGGGCAAACTGGGGCCCCCCGAGCAGAGGGAATCATGGGCTTATCCCCAAAACAGAAAGGCATGTTGTGTGTTAGGAGTAAAGGCACAAAATTTGTGCAGGGATAATGGAAATACGATGGAGGAGCAACCACACATGAAGCACAGCTGGAGAAAAATATGATTAAGGTAATAGGGATTAATTTCATAAGGAAATATGAAATGATAATTTGTTGATTTAGCTTAAATTAAATAGTTTAAAAAGTAGGTCTGTGACTCTGATTCTCAATATTAAAAATGGAAAATTGAGAAATTAAAGGAGCTCTTTGGGAAATCAGCTGGACAGGGGCACCTACGAGTCCTTCATCTAATAGGCTTCAGTTCTTACAAATCTGCATTACAGAAAGGCAACACATTTAGGGAATGATTTATAGGGATTTGTAGGAGTTTGTGTTTAGGATCGGCTGAAGAGAATTGACTAGTTGGTTTGAGATCGCTACTAGAAAATGAAGCGAGTGTCAGAGTTGGGATTTCCAGGTGAGGTAGCTGTGTGCTGCAGCTGTACAAGCTCTACAGTGACTGCATTGGGGGTACCATTAATTTTGTTCACCTAAGGAAGAGGACTATGATAGCAAATAGATTATTTGCTATAACATTAAGAGTTGTCGTCTTGCCAGAAAAAAATAGTGTAGTCCTACCGGTTCAGGTGTATTTCAAAGAAAAAAGCTTAGTAATTGGTAGGAAAAATTTCCAGGGAATTTCACTTTATATTCAAAGTTTCAGCATGTCCATGCACGCTGTCGTTGAAGAGGAGGTTCCACTAACCGGCTAGGGAACGCAAAAGGAGACGGTGACAAGGCTGATCAAATGAGGATGGCAGCTTTGCTAAGGGATCTCGGCACCGGGCGGGCTGGCTCCATGCTCAATGGGAAGACTGGGTTGATTCAGCCAGGCTGTCTCGAGGGAAGGAGATGTTCTTCCTGCCAACCGTGAAGCATAGACCCAACTGGGGGGCTTAGGACATTGACTTGAAAAGTTCAGCAGAATCCACATATTGTTCGTGGGAATTGTAAAACTATACATCTGAGCATTTCAAGGAATTGTAGAAGCCTTTGGATACCTGGGGAGCCAAGACAGCTCATTGGAAAAATACAGTTTTCCTCTGATCAAACGCATGATCTGGGTAAACATATTAATATTTTATAGCAGTTGTTAATTGTCAGATGTCTTTTATTCATTTTTAATTCCAAGAGCAATTCTTCTTCACAGTCCGTGGGCTTTCTGTGTTCATGCCTTTCTAAGACCCTATGTGAAATGAAATGGAGACTGTTGCTAGTTGCCTGTTTCCTGTCGTGGTACTGCAGTAATTCATCCTCTAGGAAGATGGGGAGATGCACGGCATTGGTGTCTCCAAAGTGTTTCAAGTTTGGCCCTGTCATAGTTCGTCTTAGTGAATTTTCAAGCTCCCCGGAGGGATTATTAGATTTGTTGCAGAAATATAGTTGGACTGATCGGGGAAAAGTTAACAACTACGATATGCTGGATTTGATGGGTTGGTCCTCTAGGAATTTTCTACAAAACGTCTTCTGATAAAAATAGTGTAAACACAAGCGGGACAACCTTGAGCATCTGTTTCGTAAATCAATTTGAATAAACATATACAGACACACGTGACTTGCAGCTATTTTGCATGGAGATAAAACAGGAGGAAGAGGTTCAAAACCTGTTCCTAACATTTTGATTGTCATTGGCACACTGAGAGAGAAGCTGGTGCAACTTTTTAAACTTTTTTTTTTTTAACATGTACCTCTTGAACCTGAAAAAGTTTCTGAAAATGTTCATAGATTCTCCTGAACTGCACGAATATTTACACTGAAGTTGAATCGGGTTCATCTTTTATTTATACGTGACTTCTTCCTCCATATAATTTATTTATGTTGATAACAGTATTTTCCTGGAGCGCTGAGATTTACCAGGTGTAAATGTTATGGGTGCTGGGAGTACAGAATTGCCTAACGCAAATGTTAGAGAGCGGAGCTGAAGGATAATTGCCCCTAAAACTCAAGGCACAGCTGCTGCTGACAGAGGCTGGTAGTGCTACAAAACTACGTGGTATTTGCAGATATTGAGTGCTAAATGCTGTTTTTTCTGCTTATTGTCTTCTTCGGTTACACAGATCAAGATGGTACAGGGTTTTTTTAATGAAACATTTTAAATATTTCAGGTTTGGGGTTTAAATATTTATTTAAATATTTTAGGTTTTTGTCCTTACTTGAAAGCCTGATTTTGGTTTGCGATGGGGATAGCTATGAGGTGACAAGAAAGGTTGCTGTATCAACCCTCTCGGCAAGGGAAATGGGAGAAGAACAAAATAAAAAAATATTATCCTAGCGTGACTGACCCTATACTAGCTGAGCTGAACTTTTTCATTGGAGATTTTCGTTTTTGCTGCTTTACTGTTTTTCCCAGTTGGGGTGAAGTTTATCCATGGAGAAAATTGGTTATGAGGAGAGAATAGAAAAAATGAAGAGAAAAGGCTATGTGGAGAAAAAGAATGAGCAGTTTTCTGATTAAATTCTTGGGGAAGTTGTGACTGAGGTGGTACTTGAACAGCATTCCGATAGGCAATAAAAAAGTGACTCCAGTGAACTTCAAAATCTCACCCAGTCCTAAGTCTTGCTTAAGATATTTTAATAGAAACTTAAGGATATTAGACAAACTGGTGTTAGTTCTTTCAGCAACTTTTTCTTATTTGCCCATATAATGTTTTGCTATACAAAGATGTATTTGCATTGCCAAAAAAATACTGAATGTTTAACCCTGCCACATTTCCTAACCACATGAAAGAAGCCAAGCCTAGCTATTTTAAATTGCATTTTAAGCCTTAGGTCATGTCTTCCAGCGTTCCAAGAGGATTACAGTATTACTGTGTCTTGCTTAATTGCCTAATACCTATTTGTGGTGCAAGTGACCATTAACATATACATCTTGCTTTGCTTTCACTGTCATCTTTCAAGGCTTTGGCTTCATCCTATGGCACATACTCAACACAAGAAGGATAAACCTTGATTTGTTGAATGAGCTGAATTTTTTGTAATTTCACTGCTAAGTAAAGAATTTTGGGTCGAAAAGGTACTCTGGTGATTAAGACATCTTAATATTGAAAATTACAGCCTGACTTGTTGAAAAACCCTAACACAACTTCCGTGCAGGAGCAAAGGGGTCTTTTCCTTCTCTTCCTTATTAATGAATTCCCGTTGCTTTCCCTGTGCTGTGTAAATGATTTCCTAGATTGTATCATTTAAAATATTAGGAATTAAACAAAGTAGAAAACTCAGGGCATTTATGTGGGCAGAGGATATTTCCAGAGCGGTGACGACTGTAATTATGCAAAAGGCGATGCTAGAAAAGCCCATTACAGCAAGCAGCTCTAGATCCAAACCAGTATAAGTAGCTTTCCCGACTGTGACCTCTTGCCTCATAGTTATTGCAAAAACGGGTAAAACATGGCTTTTTCCAGCTGCTGTTCATAAAGCAAGATAATTAAGCCTCCTTTCGTTCTTCTGGAAGTCGTGTCCCTGCTCACCACGTGGACACAGGGTACCTGGCCTAGGGTCAGGCACCTCCTGATGCAGCAGGACATTTAAGTACCCACTTAAGACCGTACGGCATGTTTAAGCTGCTTGGGCAAAGCGCAGTCCAAACAGTTTCATCGCGCTCGAGGCCAAAGGGAGCACGAAGTCACCCTGGTTAACCTCGTACGTCGCAGGATATTGCATTTCCCACAGCTGCCCTCCCCTCAACCCAAATACATCAGGTCGATGAATTCTGCTCATTGCTGTATTTTCACGAACAGCTGGGGTTTGGAGCTTTTCGGTCAGCAGGTTTTTCATCTGTGGCTCTTTATCCTATATAATGTCATGCGGTCTGAAACTAAGTGATTTAGGGGGAAAAATGCAAACGATCTGCAAACTGTTACCTTTATTAACCTGCCCTGTATTTTCCTCACCTGCTGAAGAGCATTAATTCTCTTTCATCCTAAAAGTCTTTGCTGAGAGAGGGCATATCAAATATTCTGTTCTTATGATTAAATTTGTAAATTTGGTCCTAAATTGTGATTCCCCCCCCCCAATTAATTTTTGTTCAACTTCTTAATAGCTATTTCTCTTCTTCGGCTCTATGGTTAGTGCCTCAGGAGTGTCATGAACATATAGAAGCCGCAGGAACTGCAGGACTTTCATTTCTGAAGCTGTGACCTTAAGGCAGAGATTAGTCAAGAGACTGTAGTTTTCAGCAGTTCATCCTTGCAAATTAGCCCAACTCTTTTCTCATTTTGCACGTGGCGCTTTCTTTCTTGGAAGAAGAAAACCTGTGTGACAGGCACATTGGGAATAATGGAAATGTATAGTAGGGAACTATGCTTTTCACCTGGAATATTTTCAGTTACAGCTGTTAATTGATTTCAGTTATTAAAATTACTAAAAATATTCAGTTTGTGTTTCTTATTTAGTCTCTGACACTGTGTAATATCACTACCAGAGACATAACAATTTTTTTTTTTTTTTTTCCTCCTCTGGAGTGATGCTTGTTAGTTGATCGAATGGTCATTGGGTCCATTTGTTTGAGTCACTCACGATATAAAAAGATTTTCTAATTCTTTTTCCGATACATCTATGCCCTTTGTATCTCCCCGGGGACAGAGGATGGTGTTAGGGGACTGCTCGAGCTACTTGCAGCTCGTACAGAGGACAGCTCAGCACCGAGTGCATCAGGCGCTCCTAACGTTTCACCCTGTCTTACTCAGTTTAACCTAATTAAAGCCAAATTTCCTCTTAAATGTCATTAAGCAATTTGGCTTATGACAATTTGTTTGCCTTTCTGCCCTCACTTTCTTTTCCTTCTCTACTTTCCACACACACACACACACACCCCCCCCCATTTTACTTCTCTCTGCTGTGTTTTTGGTCGCTGTTTCTCTTAAGGCAAGAAAGCTAAGATACAGAAAGATAGATTATCCTTCACTTTGAAAGCAGAGAGATTTCTAGGGTTTCTAATTGGAGGACAGGGATATGGTGGTGGCACCTCACCATCAGCGGACATACCATCATGGGACAATGTTACATGGTAACATTGACAGATTTACTCTAAAACTTATATCGGAGGGAGGGAAAGCTTCAGCAGTAATTGCAGGGGGTTCAGTCCCTAAAGAAGGTGGATAAATAAGTTTGGATCTTCTTGGCATTGGTTATTGCATTTCCACCCCTTCTCCAGTGCGTCTGGGGCCGCGTTTCCCAGCAGGTGCTCGGCCCCGGCCCCGGTTTGGTCAGTCACGGCCGTCCCTGGTGCCGAGGGATGGCCCCTGGTTGCTGCCGAAGAGCTGCGTTGGCTTGCTTGGCTCCCAAATGGAGACTCTTCCTCTAAAAATGCCCCTTTGTTTTTACAGCTCCTTCAAACATCTGATTGGCGGCCTAGATGACGTTTCCAATAAAGCCTATGAAGATGCAGAAGCAAAAGCAAAGTAAGTGTCTGCTCGTTGTGTTCAGCGTAAAATCTTAACCTCGTTTTTGTTGATGGTACATCATCGTAATTCAAAAAACCCCTGGTTTTTCTCAACACAATAGCATAAACCAGCTTAAAAAGTACTGAATTAGGCGCTTACTCTGAATTTTCCTCTGGATGAGCTTCCTTCCGTCTCCCTGGCTCTCTCCGTGAATATGGGAGGACTGGAGGGAGATGGGTCTCCTCAGGTCAGTGCCCGGAGACGGGTGGTCCCAAGGTCCATCTTAATCACATTCTTTGAGTCCACAGAAGTGTTGGATCTTCAAAATTTATCGCAAAATAATGCTCTAGAAATATTTTAAGGTGAGAAATTACAGATCCTGGAAAGCTCAGGTAATGAAGGAAATTGTTGTTGAATATGATTTGTTTCTTTAGAGAATTCTGTCAGACATTTTCACAAAGTCAAAACGTATTCTGAGACAAAGAATGGGAAATGGAGTTTGTCATTTTTGAATGAATACTAGAGCTACTTTGATGTGAAGCAATATATTCATCTGAAGTCCTACCATAAATATTCATTCCTTTCGGAAGTGAACTGTAGTGTATTTTAAAATATTTCCAGAAAAACCCCAATTGTCATTCATTCTTGATCTACAATTTGTTTTAATAGAAAAACTTTGTTCTGTCTGTACTTTGATGCTATACTAACAATAAAGCTTTTGAAGAGGAACACGTTCTGATTAGAGGATACTGAATATAAGCCAATATGATTCAAAGGCAAAAGTAGTTTAAAAGAAAACTGAAGTTGCTCTATACAAAAGTATTTTACCTTTCCTCTTACAAAATTATTTTACTTTTCCCCTTACAAAATTATTTTACTTTTTCTTCTTCTTTTTTTTTTATTATTATTACCACATTAAAGAAGGGGTTAGGTGTTTTCTCAAAGTCAAATGCTCGGTGTGACTGTTAATCAGTGGTCTGCAGCTGTCTAAAGTTAGGATTGCTCTTAAGTTATACATAGTAACTTCTCATTAAACCAGAGGGGTTTGAAATAGTGTGTAACAAAGGAATTTGGCACTTCTGTGGAGAGAAAATGAGAAGCCCTAATTAGTTAGTTAATTAAAAAATCACTTTTTGTTTGTTTGTTTCAAAAAGTAAATATGCGTCCCAAGAAACTTTGTTTCCTGGACAAGACTTGCTAATATTGCAAAGTACCCACAAAGTAAGAGAGTATTTTCTTTTTTATCATCTTTGAGTGATATTTGAAATACATTTTTAGTCATGTTTAGTTTATTTTAAGGTACTAGAAGTCACCCCGGGGTTGCATTTTTGTTTAGAATAGTATTTCCCTGCCCCGAATCAAACGTGTAAGCTTTCTTCTTCAAATGCTTAAGTTCCCTAAAATTCTTCTTGACCTAATTAAAAAGGCAGGAGGCTATCAGCCTCTTTTACCATCCCCGAAAATAGGTATTTTGGGGCACAGAATGCAAAGTCAAATGGACGCAGTGCTATAGCAGCAGAGAATTAGCTATTAGATGTTATAGATAAATATATATTATTACATATATTAGCTATTAGTACCAGCTGAAAACATGGCATTTTAATGCCAGTAGCAGCTTATGCAAAGCATTTTACAAAGTGTTGGAAAATTAACTTAAGCAGCTTCAGAGAGATGGTCCCACGTATCCCAGGCATGTGCTATTATTATTTTAGATTTTTTTTTTTTTTTTGTCTTACTATTTGGATTATATTGATTTCCATCTGAACAAAAAGGAAGAAAACATCAGTAACAAAACTGGGGATTTTTGGTTTTAGTAGTAACATGATGTTATTCTCACAGAAGCTTTTGTAAGGTTACATCACAACCCGTTAGCACCAAGCCAAATTTGCAAGTAGGACTTGCCATTCCCCATTTCAGAGTCTGTCTTTTCACATCTACGATTTTAAGCTGTATTATTAGATAATAGACTATCACATAGTAATTTATTATCACAGGCAATGTTTGTGTATGCAGATTGTATCAGAGACTTCTTCGGGATCATTTTGTGAGTTTTAGGGAAGGGCTTTCAGGACCCCTTGTGCGCTTTATAACGTGTCTTTAGGGAGGCTGCAGTTTTGGACCTATTTTGGATAAACTCTTCATTTTGGGAACCAACGGGCCAATGTTGACCTTAACATTTTTGAGCTTTTTTCTTCTTTATTCCTCTTCTTTTCTTATAATGCCAAGTATTTCATCCCAACGGAAGGGCAAAGCAAAGGATTCTTGGTGATGGAGGAATTGTTCCCCAAAAGGAGGAACCGATTAATTTTGATAGCAACTTTTCTATCTTAAAAGTCAGAGGCCTGTGCTTGAGTCCTGTCACTCGAGACTGTAGGTGACAGTGACATTATTGCCCTTCGCATATTGACATTTTGACTTTGAAAAGGCAGAAGGGATCAGTGCCGTCTGCCTGGAGAAACACTAAAAAAAAGGACTGCGCTTTCAAAAGAGACGGCATTTATTAGTCAAATACCATATTCAAGTTTGCTCGACTCCTTGAAAGCAAGCGCGTGCCTGCAAAAAGATGAATAGAAGAGGGGAAAATGGCAAAGTTACTTTGAGAGTAAAGCGAGATGTGTCAGAAGCTGCTGCAGAAAGTTTTGTCGCTCAAGACTTATTGTTTCTGTATCTCGCAAGATAAAACTCCTCTGGGAGAAAAGTCTACTTGGCAGACATTTTAACCTGGCTTACTTTTCAAGCAGCTGTTAATTAGCTCCAGCTAATTGTCCTTCAAGAGCTTCTCTTTTCCGAGGGGAAGTTTGTGAAAGGGAAGAACTCAGCACATAAAGCGCATTCGGGTTTGATGAGGCTTTACACAAATGACAGTAAAAAATTTTTCCCTTCTTTTTGCATCCTTGTAGCTAGCATCTCATTTTCAGTGCTTGTATGGCAGGTGGGAAAAGGCCTTTGGATGCATAGAAATTTTCTATATGTAGAAAATATATATATACACACACCTGTATACCCATGTCTCACCGTGTATCAGGTGGATCAGGATGATCCACACAAAGGTCAGACAAAACACACAGAGCAAATACAGAGGACATCGTTGCGAGATGTCATGACGGAGTGTCAGAGCCAGCTTTTGGTTGGTGTGGTGGCCACGTTGAGGGCTAAAATGTGAACAGTTTAATATTTTCTTATCAGTTGCTGTCGGTTAAGAAATATGAACTGAAATGATACGTACAAAAGTATCTATAAAATGGCAGCAAGTATATTTTCATATAAATCTGCGGTATCGAGGTGATTATTAAATTCCTGTTAATTTGTAAGCTCCTGTTCAGCAAAAGCACAGGTTTAGACTATATCCAATGCAGGGTTCATGTTCCTGAGCAGGACTTGGGCCACGGGCAGGAGTTCATTGCAGAAATATCTGCCAAGTTGGTGGCACAGGTGGTTTTTTTTTCATCTCCCTGCTAGAGCATGACCCTGGGGTTACAGAGCTGGTAGTCCCAGGGCAGGGCATGACTGAGAGGCTGTTAGGCAGAAGGTACAGGGTCAGAAGATCTTTCCATGTATCCAACAGTTCTCCAGGTCTGAAAGGGCTGAAAAACTTCTGGTTGAGTTTATCTCCTGGCAACCTGGTGTTTTCCCATCTAAGCCTAGGTTAGGCTGCTCCTAGGACCTGGGAAAATGTTCTAGCAATCAAACTGCTGTAGACAACTGAGTTACCACTTCCTACCCTTGGGCATGATTTGAAGGAAAGAGCAAGCTCTGCTCAGCTCTTGAAGGCAAAGAAAATACCATTCAAAAATAGTTAGCTGAGCAGAGGGGCTTCCTGCACCACTAAATGAGGGGGACCATGGTTTTAGGTATCTGCATACTGGCTATGACGGTTGTAGGTGTCTTTCTGTTCTGCACGGGCACCTTTGGATTGTGTCCTAAACGCCTGGCTCTTGGCCTGCACGGACAGCCGGGATGCCCAACGCAAGGCTGTGTCAATGCTCCAGTGGGAAGGTGCCCAGGAGTCCCTGCCAAGCAGACCTCGAAGAAGGTTGTGTTCTTCAAGGGCTTTGGCCTTCCCTCAAGAAGGCATCTCTCTGTCTAGGAAAGCGAGCGTGCACCTGGGCGGCTGAAAGCAGCGGGAGTCAGCAGAGCTGCTCACGTGCCCAAGCTGGGTCATCTTGGATGCCGCTTTGTGAGTTTCCTTAAAGTCAGGCGACTATAAAAATTGCGGCCGTCATCTAAATGGAAGAACCCTTTTTTACCCTCACGATTACAGAGATCGTCTTTATAACAATGAGCTTACTCCAGCACCAGAACTGATTTCCCTGTTTACCACTACTACCTTACTACCCCACTAACACCTATTTTGGAGACACTTTTCCCTGGTTTTCGCAAGCTTGGGATTGGCTATTCTTTGTGTTCAGTCTCTTAAGTTAGAAATCATCAAGTTATCGTCAGTGAGGCTATATAATTAGTATTCTACTCCTCGGATGTATTCAGATAAGTTAATAAATTAATCAACTAATGAATATTATAGTTACATCCTTACCAGAGTAAAGGTGAAGGAGAGAGGCAAACGTTTAATTCGGTTCACGTTCTCAGAAAACAGGAGTTTCAGAAGAACGGTGCTCGTGTCCCAGTGTCAGGCCCAGCTGTGTTGGTATTTAGGGCATGAAGGAGATACCTAAATAAGCAGGAGACCCATCTAAGTGTAGATTACTTCCAGATGGAGCTGCTACTGCAGCTCTCATAAATCCAAGAGGAAACAGGTGGTTTCTACTGGAGTTGGTGCCAACTGAGGTGAGGGTTCAGCAAACACTCCAGGCACACAAATCACTTGTGCTGGCATCTTCCCCATCCAGAAAACTCCTGAAGTTAATTTCTGCACACTGGTTCAACCACTAACAAGATCATCAGGTGACTATGATGGAGTGACTACATCAGTGGACATGGGAAGGGCTACCAATGTCATCTGTCTGGACCTCTGTCAGGCCTTTGACATGGTCCCCCACAACATCCTTCTCTCTAAACTGGAGAGGTATGGATTTGATGGGTGGACTGTCCGGTGGGTGAGGAATTGGTTGGATGGTCGCATCCAGAGGGTAGTGGTCAATGGCTCAGTGTCCAGATGGGGATCGGTGACAAGCGGTGTCCCGCAGAGGTCTGTATTGTGACCGGTACTGTTTAAT